>NC_081575.1:7510755-7519717 GCF_022355385.1 Mustela nigripes | reverse complement strand
CCAGGCGCCCCAAATAAACAAAATCTTAAAAGAAGAAAGTAAAAGGCACTGGGAATGGCAAAGTCGGAAGTCCTGGGACCGCATCAGCCACAGTCAGACAGACTGTCGTTGTCCTCTCTCAGTGTCTGCTTCATCTTTCCATCGTCCCGTTGATCACAGAAACCACCTCCCCGCCCACCGTCTGATAGTCTTATGGCTCCCCACCTTATCCCGCGAGCATCTTCGAACTGGATTTTGCTGCTTGAACTCTTGAATTGCACTGACTTTGGTTTTGAACATATAAAAAGCTGGCTTTCTTGCTAAGAGACCATGAGTCATAGTGGTGACGATCCTCCGGAGTCAGACAGACCTGGATGCAAATTAGAGCTCCGCGGCTTAGCTGCTGTGTGAACGCAGGCAAGTCACCTCCCCTCAACAGGCCTCACATTCCTTCTGCATAAAATGATGGTGATAATAATAATACTAATAAGACCACCAATGTGCCAAGGTTGTTGTGAGGATGAAACAAGAAATTGTGCTTGGCTCATGGGAAGCCTTGGACAAATCGTGGCTAAGGCTATGATTGGCTTGTCCAGGCTGACTCTACCCTAGCATCCGCTCCTGTGTTCCTTGTGTTGGCTTTTGAGTTCAGTTCAGTGTGTACTGACTTTTCACTGAAGCTACATGAATGAAACAAGATTGACCACATTATAAGATGACATTCTTCATGTGTTTTCTGAATACCTATCATGGTCCAAGTCAACCGTTAGTTTGGGGTGCTTAGAGATCCCCATGGAGTATGCTGGAACTGAGGGAGTGTAATGTAATGTTCTGGAAGATGCCTCCCTTCTGTTCCTAGATCGTGATATTTCTCTGAGACATCTAAGTCAAGTTTAATTTTAAGGTAAAAATAGCACCAGATTTCTGGAGTTGAGTAGAGTAGATCAGGAAAATGTACTGAATCCTAATTGTTTAGTGACATGAGTAAAATCAAAGGGCCCGACAGGGACTCCATTCTGGAGACCACAAATCTGTACCAGTCATCACTGTCCACAGGTCCTGAAATCCAATCTTGTTTTGGAGGGTTTCCCAATTGAAAATGCTGTAGACCTTCAAAGGGGTCTATAGACTCCAAAAAAAGTCAGAGCCCGTAGAGTATATCTGAGGAAAGGCTCCTCAGATATACTGGAAAGGTACACAGATTTCTCAGATGTTTCTATAGCAGAAGAATCTGAGGGAGAAATGCTCCCCCTGAGAGATCCAGGTCTTCTAGAGGGAATAAGAATCCCAGAGCTCTGATGTCAGATTTCCATGAAAATTTTTGCCTTGTGTCATCTTACATCAGCCTGAGCTGTGATGTCAGAAACAGTGGATCTTAGATGTGCAATATGGATCTCAGAAAGGCTTAGCCACAAAGCTCACTGGGAACTCAAATGTGGACATGTGGAAAATGAAGGAAGTCAGGGATGGGGTCCGTGGGACCAGGGAACTGAGAGCCTCTCAATACAGGGCCTGAGCTGTATGACGCCATGTACTTCTACCCCCCCCCAGGGCGTAAAACAGCACGGAACAGGTTGATACTGCAAGTAGGTTTGTTGTATGGGTCGACGAACAGACCAAGGCCTGGGTGGGTGAGTAAGAACTGCCTGCGCTTGCACCATATCTTGGTGGTTTACCCACGTACCCCCACCTTTGAGCAGCCTGGAAACTCTCGAGGGTATCTGTGTATGTCCAGCGTGGAGCACGGGAGGCCTGGCTCGGAGCCGAGTGGTGCTGCGAGGGGGCGGTACTGGTCGTCTGGCAGGTGCTCTGATTGTTTAAAGATGCGACGTTCAGGATCTGATCTTCTGATTAGTGGGGGAGGTCAGGGTCCGAAAGGGGCTCTGTCCTTGGGCAGATGGGGTCGAAGCTAAAGGGTGAACTGGTAACAGAGACAAACCCTAGTCCCTGGGTTTGTCATTTATTTATTTTATTTTTTATTTTAAAATATTTTATATTATAAGTAAACTTTCCACCCAGTGTGGGGCTTGAACTCATAAGCACAAGATCAAGGTCATGTGTTCTTCTGGCTGAGCCAGCTAGGAAGCCCTTTAATTGTTCTAAATATATTTTTTTATTATTTATTTGTGTGTGTGTGTGTGTGTGTGTGTGTGTATCTGTCTGTGAGAAAGAGAGAGAGCACACACAAGCAGGGGGATCAAAAGAGAGAGAAGCAGACTCCCTGCTGCGCAGGGAGCCCGACATGGGGCTTGATCCCATCACCTGAGCCGAAGGCAGACGCTTAATCGACTGAGCCTCCCAGGTGTCCCATCCTTTTATTTATTTTTTAAAATGTAAGCTCCACATGGGAAAATTGGACAGCTATGTATAGAAGAATGAAACTCGACCATTCTCTCACACCATTCACACAGATAAAACTCGAAATGGATGAAAGACCTCAATGTGAGGCAGGAATCTATCAGAATCCTAGAGGAGAACATAGGCAGTAACCTCTTCGACATCAGCCACAGCAACTTCTTTCAAGACATGTCTTTAAAGGCAAGGGAAACAAAAACAAAAATGAATTATTGGGACTTAATCAAGTAAAAAGCTTCTGCACAGCAAAGGAAACAGTCAACAAAACAAAGAGGCAACCCACGGAATGGGAGAAGATATTCGCAAATGACAGTACAGACAAAGGGCTGATATCCAAGATCTATAAAAAAAACTCCTCAAATTTAACACACACAAAACAGATAATCACATCAAAAAATGGGCAGAAGACATTAACAGACACTTCTCCAATGAAGACATACAGATGGCTACACATGAAAAAATGTTCATCATCACTAGTCATCAGGGAGATTCAAATTAAAACCACATTGAGATACCACCTTACACCAGTTAGAATGGCCAAAATTAGCAAGACAGGAAACAACATGTGTTGGAGAGGATGTGGAGAAAGGGGAACCCTCTTACACTGTTGGTGGGAATGCAAGTTGGTGCAGCCTCTTTGGAAAACAGGGTGGAGATTCCTTATGAAATTAAAAATAGAGCTACCCTATGACCCTGCCATTGCACTACTGGGTATTGACCCCAAAGATACAGATGTAGTGAAAAGAAGGGCCATCTGTACCCCAATGTTTACAGTAGCAGTGTCCAAAATAACCAAACTGTGGAAAATGCTGAGATGCCCTTCAACAGACGAATGGATAAGGAAGATGTGGTCCATATACACTATGGAGTATGATGCCTCCATCAGAAAGGATGAATATCCAACTTTTGTAGCAACATGGACGGGACTGGAAGAGATGATGCTGAGTGAAATAAGTCAAGCAGAGAGAGTCCATTATCATACGGTTTTACTTACTTGTGGAGCATAAGGAATAACACGGAGGACATTAGGAGAAGGAAAGGAAAAGTGAGTTGGGGGAAATCGGAGGGGGAGACGGAGCATGAGAGACTGTAGACCCTGAGAATCAAACTGAGCTTTTGGAGGAGAGGGGGGCAGGGAATGGGGGAGCCTGGTGGTGGGTATAATGGAGGACACGGATTGCGTGGAGCACTGGGTGTGCTGCATAAACAATGAATCTTGTAACACTGAAAAAAAACCCCCAAAACTACAATGTAAGCTCCTCGAAGCGCCCCTCCCTCCTGCTCGTGCTCTCAGTCATTCTCTCTGTCTCAGATGAATACCTAAGAACATCTTAAAAAAAAAAAAGGTCAGCTCTATGCTCCACATGGAGCTTGAATTCACGACCTAGAGCACAAGAGCATGTTCTACTGACTGAGCCAGACAGGGGCCCTGCCTGCTTCATCATTAGACATTTTTCTCTAGTAAACACTTGGCCTGCACGTGTGTAGTGTAAGGAACGGCCGGGTAACTGAACGGTTAGCCTCTAGCCGCACTGCGCAAGGCGGAAATGCCGCCTCCGTGGCTCTGTGTCCTAGATGTCCCGGGATCCACCTTCCTGTCCCCAGTCACCACTCCCGGGGCCACTACTGGCCTGTTTGTGCACATGCTACACGTCCTCGTTTCACAGTTAGCCAGAGGAAAGCTTTTCACCAGAAATCCATTTCAGTCTCTTCTTCAGAATCTTCCAGTGGCTCTCCATGTGCTACTTGATGAAGTCCTCACAAGACGTTTGCTAACCTTCCTGTCGCGGACCTTTAGTACCTCAACGCGGTCCAAGTCTTCCTTCCTCCCCACTCCGCCTTTGCCCTATATTCTAGCCATCAGGAGCTACTTAACTATTTTCTGACACTCTGTTATAGCTTTTTTCTGCCCCCCAAAAGCTGGGATTTTATTTTTTATTTTTAGGATTTTAAGGGATCGTTGCACCCAATGCAGAGCTCAAACTCACACCCAAAGTTGGATGCCCCACTGACTGAGTTGGGATTTTATTTTATTTTATTTATTCAAAAATATATTATTTATTTGGCAGAGTACAAGAGAGCAAGCACATGAAGGAGGAACAGGCAGGGAGCCTGATACCTGAGCAGAGATCCTGACGTGGGGCTCGATCCCAGGCCTCTGGGATCACGACCTGAGCCAAAGGCAGACACTTAACTGGCTGAGCCACCCGGGCGCCCCCAAAACTAGGACTGTAGACAGGGGTTTGGAATCGGGTCTCCACGCTCATCTTGAGTTCATATTCAGATACTCCGACCCCCAGATGCGGCCTTCGTTCTAGTCCCACCTGCTAGTCCCTCTCTGTTCACTGACCGACCAAGGGTTTCCCAGAGCTCACAGTCCAGCCGGGGAGGTGAAGGATGAAACCAATTCTTAGATGCTAACGAGACCAATGTTTTGGTGGAGGTAGGTTCCAGTTGCCGAGGGATATGGGCAAGATAGCTGTCAGTTCGTCTGCAGCGTCCGCGAAAGCCGCCGGAGACTGGCACTATTTAAACCCGGACTTGAAGGATAACAGGGCTTTGTCACGCATTCCTAATGTGCTTGGTGCGACTTGAAACCTTTTTTTTTTTTTTAAGCATTGCCCACATACTGCCCCTGATTGTGTTTTTACTGTTAATGTGTCCAATCTCTGAAGAAAGAGTTGCTGAGTAATAGGTAACTTCAGTCGAGCATCTATCTAAATTATTATTTCCCAATTAGCGGCAACTGAATGAATGAGGCTTTGTTACAGTGCGAATAGCACGGAGGAAGACAGAGGTGATCCAGGGAATGAATAGATGCTCAGAAGGGAACATTCTGACCTGGCCTTCTTCCCTCCCATCTCGCCTTATTTTAGGTCATGGCAGCAATCACGGCAAGTTTTTTTTTTTTCATTTTATGTCTAATGGATTTCTGATGTAGTTACTTCTGGCAGATTCATTCTCTCTCCTGGTTCTGCCCTGCCCTGACTCTGAGGCGCACTCCTTCTCTGGAAGTCGGTGCCTTCGTCTGACCAGAGAAGGATCTGTTTATTGAGCTCCAGGCCGAGCACGCCCACGGTCTCTGCTGCACTCGCTCCTGCTTCCTTGGGAGGAGACCGTGTCCACTTTTCCTGCAGAAGCTACGTACAGCAGGGTCTGCAGACTTAAGTGTACACCTCAATGCCTTTTGACAAAATGCGCACAGCTCTCGAACTGCCACTCAGCTCAAGATCCCGAACGTTTTGTTCTCTTCATTTGGCCCCGGCCCTGCTTCCTGCCCAGTGCCCCCAAGGTAGCTACTGTTCCCGCGGGCATTTTCATAGCTTTGTTCGACTTGGTTTTGAGTTTAATAGATAAGGAATAAATCAGCTCATTTGTATCTGACTTCTTTTGCTCCACATAATATCTGTGAGATTTATCCAAGTCATTTCCTGTAGAGAAGTTCGTTCTTTTTCACTGCTAAGTACTACTTCAGTATTCTGTTCTACGAACACATCGCACTTTCTTTCGTCACTCTGCTGCTGACGGACATCCGGGTTGCTTACAGCGTGTGGCTCTTAGGAACATGTGGACTCATTGCTGTTGTGCCCAAGAGTGGGAAGAACGTTTCTTCTCTTTTTATCATCAAACAGTTTCTAGATCTAAAAACAAAAACAAAAACAAAAAAAAAAACCAAACATTGAAAACCTCTGGACCAGGTCAGTGATTCCCAAACACGAGGCTGTGGATTGACATCATGATCATCTGAGAAGTGTTATAAAACATGAAATCTTTGGGTCAAGTCCCCAGATATTCTGACTCAGTATCTGGGGTAGAGGGAATATGTCTGATTTTACAATTTTACAATTCCTGAGTGATGAATGATTCTGATAGGGGTTAGTGCTGAGAATCACCAGACTAGAGGAACTTAAAGGCATTCCTAGATCAAACATGCTGTATTTCTATCACATGCTGTCTCTGAGCATTACATCCTTGGGACCAATCGTTGTCTGGGACTTCCTGCACTATACTGAGGGGTTTGTTTGTTTGTTTGTTTGTCTCTTTCTCACTGACTGTGGTCTTCTCTGGAGAAGAACTTTGTTGGCCTTGTATATTTATGTATTGTCTGAATCTAGGAGAGGTGGATCACACAGCAGGGGCTCAGTATGTGTAAATGAGTGAATGAAAACACAACACAGGTAATGTATTTTTGCAATACATCAATAGAGTCCATCTCTGCAGATTTCATTTCCTTACTGTTGCTAGACTTGAGGGCAAGGGCTAATACTTGTTAGAACTGAGAAGTCATTGCTCACTTGAAATTCTATTTTAGGTTGAATCCACAGCAGGACAATAGGCTTTCCACCAGCATCCAACTCAAAGAGACAGTTCGGATTATGAATGGGGATGAATTTATTGGATTGAATTAAATCTAGTGTCTAGTTCTCTCCTTCCCACCGACTACGTCAGGATGTGGAGGGGGATAGGGACAAAAGAGAGTTTCAGAGAATTCCTGGCACATCTGAATTTAGTATGACCATATGTGGGACCCCACAAACAAAGGAATGAAATAGATTGCCTCCAATGTGTTCTGTGGGCATTGTGGAGGATACTAGAAAAGTAATGTTTTTTAAAAGATTTTATTTATTTCTTTGACAGACAGATATTACAAGTAGGCAGAGAGGCAGGCATGGGGTGGGGGGGCGGGAAGCAGACTCCCCGCCAAGCACAGAGCCCGATTGGGGCCCTATCCCAGGACCCTGAGATCATGACCTGAGCCGAAGGCAGAGGCTTCAACCGACAGAGCCACCCAGGCACCCCTAGAAAAGTATTATGAAAGAGCTCCTAACCTCAGTTTTCTCATGGCCACCTGAAACCATCACAACACTCTGTAGTGGTTACAGAGCTGTGCACGTGCATGTCTGTGTGTGCATGTGTATTTGTGTTGTTGTGCAGAGAGAACAAACATCTTGCAACCAGAAGGCACATATCCTGGGCCTGGTTGAGCTTTCTTTCCTTGCCTGCTATTCCATGGGCTTTTCAGAGGTAAAGTTTTTTGGGTATATTTTAAAGGTTTCTTGACCCTCCTAGACAAGGGAACAAGTAGGCAGTCTAGTGGTAAAGTGGAGACCCCCCCCCCATATTCTGTGCAAACTTCTGAGTAAAATGCTTGTACTCTGTTCAGTGCTGGGATGATTCTGAAGTTTCCGACGTTTGAGGGTCCATTCGTTCCCCTCAACCTTTGAGGGTCCATTCACTCTGGATTAAGAGAGCCCGGAAATACCTCTAGCAGGGCCATGAGCTTCCTGGTATTCTAGTAAACTTAAACCGGCTCCAGGTAACCCAGCACCCTTCCTGCGATAGTTGTATCCTAATTTCCCGTAAACGAAGATTCTCAGAAATTGTTAGAACTGGTATCTGACCCTTGCTGAAGCTCAAATTTCAAGTCATTTACTGAGAACCTACGTCAGGTCCTACACAGCGCAAGATCAGGGGATTCAAAGATGAAGTATTTCCTGAGAAAAATCACAAGCAAATGGGAAAGGCAAACATACAGGCAGGCGACTGCCGCTCAGTGTGACCAGGGCCAAAACAAAGGTAGGTGCCCAAGCTGGAGTGACACGGGGGGAATGCGACAGATTCTGTGTGGGCCGGTCAGCGAAAACCACAGAACGCAAGATGAATTTAAGCTTATTTCCCAGGACTTCCTGATTGGTGTGTGCACGTGTGTGTGTATGCACGTGTGTATGTGGGTGGGCGTGCGTGTGTATGTGTGCGTATGTTCGTGTGCGTGCGCGTGTGTGCGCGGGGCCACCATTGTCTTGTTTCGTGCTTGTTCTGTTGAACTTTCCTCTAGCCACAGTTCACTGTGTTCGCCATTGGGATTTTAGCTATAACCCAGTCAGCTTGCCCTGATGATTTCGTTCCCCCTCCCCACCCCAGTACAGGTCTTTAGTCTGAGATGCTTGTTTTCTTTATTTCCCTATTAAAGCAGGGCTGGTTACTCTGGAAGGCCCACTTGAAATCTTTCCTCCTTCTCTCCGTGAGTCTAAGCGTCCAGCACACTGCTGGCAGTCAGCAAGTCCCTTTCTTCGTCTCCCTCTTGCCAAGCCCTCTGACCTTTCTCTATGCCTGCTTCTCCCATGAGTCCTTGAGAGCCACAGGGCCCTTCTCAGAGGAGGTTTAGGGGAGGGAGAGAGGACATGCCCTAGGGAAGGTGGGGAGGAGCACAGAGGTCTGTTCTGAAATTCAGTCTCGTTTTTGTCTGACTTCTACTGTGAAGAATCCTTAAAAGGATTCTATGCAGAGTTCAGTACAATATAAATGCCGGGGTGCATATAACTTTATCCATAACCAGCCATGCTTTTCCTGAGTCTTGAACTTGTTTCGGACCAATGAGTAGGTCTTGAGATCTCTCTTACTGTCAAGGGTTTTGTTGTACCTGAGTTAAAAATGTCACTGTGACATCGACTTCACGACTTCACTCCTTTCCCCTACTTATTTCCAAGTGTAGCGTGATGTATCCATCAGCCCAAATCACCATACTGATATTGCTTTACAATAAGATTAATGTGAAGTAGAACTAGGAAGCAAAATTATAAAATATTTAGGAGATTTTTCCTTACTTTTCCTTTTTTTTTTTTTTTTA
>NC_081575.1:7469156-7510655 GCF_022355385.1 Mustela nigripes | reverse complement strand
TGTTTTGTGAGATTAAGAGTCACTTATGGTTTGTCTCCCTCCCAATCCCATCTTGTTTCATTTATTCTTCTACCCACTTAAGCCTCCATGTTGCATCACCACTTCCTCATATCAGGGAGATCATATGATAGCTAGTGCACATGGAACATTCTCCAGAATAGATCACATCCTCGGTCCTAAATCAGGACTCAACCGGTATCAAAAGATTGGGATCATTCCCTGCATATTTTCAGACCACAATGCTCTAAAGCTAGAACTCAACCACAAAAGGAAGTTTGGAAAGAACCCAAATACATGGAGACTAAACAGTATCCTTCTAAAGAATGAATGGGTCAACCGGGAAATTAAAGAAGAATTGAAAAAAATCATGGAAACAAATGATAATGAAAACACAACGGTTCAAAATCTGTGGGACACAACAAAGGCAGTCCTGAGAGGAAAATATATAGCGGTACAAGCCTTTCTCAAGAAACAAGAAAGGTCTCAGGTACACAACCTAACCCTACACCTAAAGGAGCTGGAGAAAGAACAAGAAAGAAACCCTAAGCCCAGCAGGAGAAGAGAAATCATAAAGATCAGAGCAGAAATCAATGAAATAGAAACCAAAAAAACAATAGAACAAATCAACGAAACTAGGAGCTGGTTCTTTGAAAGAATTAATAAAATTGATAAACCCCTGGCCCGACTTATCAAAAAGAAAAGAGAAAGGACCCAAATAAATAAAATCATGAATGAAAGAGGAGAGATCACAACTAACACCAAAGAAATACAAACTATTATAAGAACATACTATGAGCAACTCTACGGCAATAAATTTGACAATCTGGAAGAAATGGATGCATTCCTAGAAACATATAAACTACCACAACTGAACCAGGAAGAAATAGAAAGCCTGAACAGACCCATAACCAGTAAGGAGATTGAAACAGTCATTAAAAATCTCCAAACAAACAAAAGCCCAGGGCCAGACGGCTTCCCGGGGGAATTCTACCAAACATTTAAAGAAGAACTAATTCCTATTCTCCTGAAACTGTTCCAAAAAATAGAAATGGAAGGAAAACTTCCAAACTCATTTTATGAGGCCAGCATCACCTTGATCCCAAAACCAGACAAGGATCCCACCAAAAAAGAGAGCTATAGACCGATATCCTTGATGAACACAGATGCGAAAATACTCAACAAAATACTAGCCAATAGGATTCAACAGTACATTAAAAAGATTATTCACCACGACCAAGTGGGATTTATTCCAGGGCTGCAAGGTTGGTTCAACATCCGCAAATCAGTCAATGTGATACAACACATCAATAAAAGTAAGAACAAGAACCATATGATACTCTCAATAGATGCTGAAAAAGCATTTGACAAAGTACAACATCCCTTCCTGATCAAAACTCTTCAAAGTGTAGGGATAGAGGGCACATACCTCAATATCATCAAAGCCATCTATGAAAAACCCACCGCAAATATCATTCTCAATGGAGAAAAACTGAAAGCCTTTCCGCTAAGGTCAGGAACACGGCAGGGATGTCCATTATCACCACTGCTATTCAACATCGTACTAGAGGTCCTAGCCTCAGCAATCAGACAACAAAAGGAAATTAAAGGCATCCAAATCGGCAAAGAAGAAGTCAAATTATCACTCTTCGCAGATGATATGATACTATATGTGGAAAACCCAAAAGACTGCACTCCAAAACTGCTAGAACTTATACAGGAATTCAGTAAAGTGTCAGGATATAAAATCAATGCACAGAAATCAGTTGCATTTCTCTACACCAACAGCAAGACAGAAGAAAGAGATATTAAGGAGTCAATCCCATTTACAATTGCATCCAAAACCATAAGATACCTAGGAATAAACCTAACCAAAGAGACACAGAATCTATACTCAGAAAACTATAAAGTACTCATGAAAGAAATTGAGGAAGACACAAAGAAATGGAAAAATGTTCCATGCTCCTGGATTGGAAGAATAAATATTGTGAAAATGTCTATGCTACCTAAAGCAATCTACACATTTAATGCAATTCCTATCAAAGTACCATCCATCTTTTTCAAAGAAATGGAACAAATAATTCTAAAATTCATATGGAACCAGAAAAGACCTCGAATAGCCAAAGGGATATTGAAAAAGAAAGCCAACGTTGGTGGCATCACAATTCCGGACTTCAAGCTCTATTACAAAGCTGTCATCATCAAGACAGCATGGTACTGGCACAAAAACAGACACATAGATCAATGGAACAGAATAGAGAGCCCAGAAATAGACCCTCAAATCTATGGTCAACTAATCTTCGACAAAGCAGGAAAGAATGTCCAATGGAAAAAAGACAGCCTTTTCAATAAATGGTGCTGGGAAAATTGGACAGCCACATGCAGAAAAATGAAATTGGACCATTTCCTTACACCACACACAAAAATAGACTCAAAATGGATGAAGGACCTCAATGTACGAAAGGAATCCATCAAAATCCTTGAGGAGAACACGGGCAGCAACCTCTTCGACCTCTGCTGCAGCAACATCTTCCTAGGAACAACGCAAAAGGCAAGGGAAGCAAGGGAAAAAATGAACTATTG
Source organism: Mustela nigripes (assembly GCF_022355385.1). NCBI lineage: Eukaryota > Metazoa > Chordata > Mammalia > Carnivora > Mustelidae > Mustela > Mustela nigripes. The sequence continues at coordinate 7,508,075 of NC_081575.1, read as the reverse complement.
GGATTTCATCAAGATCAAAAGCTTTTGCACAGCAAAGGAAACAGTTAACAAAATCAAAAGACAACTGACAGAATGGGAGAAGATATTTGCAAACGACATATCAGATAAAGGACTAGTGTCCAGAATCTATAAAGAACTTAGCAAACTCAACACCCAAAGAACAAATAATCCAATCAAGAAATGGGCAGAGGACATGAACAGACATTTCTGCAAAGAAGACATCCAGATGGCCAACAGACACATGAAAAAGTGCTCCATATCACTCGGCATCAGGGAAATACAAATCAAAACCACAATGAGATATCACCTCACACCAGTCAGAATGGCTAAAATCAACAAGTCAGGAAATGACAGATGCTGGCGAGGATGCGGAGAAAGGGGAACCCTCCTACACTGTTGGTGGGAATGCAAGCTGGTGCAGCCACTCTGGAAAACAGCATGGAGGTTCCTCAAAATGTTGAAAATAGAACTGCCCTATGACCCAGCAATTGCACTATTGGGTATTTACCCTAAAGATACAAATGTAGTGATCCAAAGGGACACATGCACCCGAATGTTTATAGCAGCAATGTCCACAATAGCCAAACTATGGAAAGAACCTAGATGTCCATCAACAGATGAATGGATCAAGAAGATGTGGTATATATACACAATGGAATACTATGCAGCCATCAAAAGAAATGAAATCTTGCCATTTGCAACAACATGGATGGAACTAGAGCGTATCATGCTTACTTTTCCTTTTTTTAAAAGTTTGGTTTATTTAAGCAATCTCCACATCCAATGTGGGGCCCAGACTCATGACCCTGAGGTCAAGAGTCACATGCTCCCCTGACTGAGCCAGCCAGGTGCCCTCCTGAGTGATTTTTCATTACTCATAATTTAGAGGACAAACTTGAACTTCACATGTAGAAGCTAAAAGTCCATCAAAGCATTAGATTAGTTGCTGAGAGGATTTCCAAAGTATAAATTGTCAGGAAATGGCTTGTTTAATATCACTGAAGTAGGTTACCCAGAACTACTTTTCCCAGAATCTTGTCAAACCCAGAAGACCAAGTTATAACTTTGAAAGAAAATGATGGTGTTCCTCAGCTTCATATTTTCCTTCTAAATGACTGAAATACCCTAAAAACTGCTTCTTTGGGGGAAAACACTCTTCATTTGTTTCAACATTTATCACACAGAGTTCTACCAACAGGAATAGGGAGGTTTCTTGCAACATTTGAAGAAAATTCAGACCCATCCATTTTTTGGAAGCTTGTTCTTACCTTTCCTATATATTCTCAGATTGAATTCATTTTATTTCATTTTTTTTTCTTTACCATGTACTAGATTTTTTATATTTCAAAATGTATGAAATAAAGCTGTCAGGAAAGTTTCCAATCCTGGCTGAATTTGATTGCCATTATTGTAAGGAAACTGAAAGTTCAATTAGTCCAGTCCTCTGATTTTGTAAATGAGACAAGTGTAGGAAAATTCTTTGCTAAGATTACGATGCTAGTTAGCAATAACTCCAGGACTCTCATTCTGTGTCCTGGGGAGAGGAAGAGAATGGGCTCCTTGCCAAATCCTTGCACTGCCATCTCCATGAGGCCAGACCTGGACATGGGAAGGTTGAGGATTAGCTGAAAATCTGTGCAGAGATGAGTCAGTCTCTTTACTTCCCTTCCCTCCCTGAAGAGTTGGTGGCCAAGAATTTAGTTCCAAGCAAAACTTTGAACAGAGACTTTCCTAAAATATTTGAACTCTTGGTATAGGAAGAACTAAGGCAGTTATTTTGGGGAGTGTGTCTCAGCAGAATGACCTTGTCATTTGGGGTTTAGGGACAAGCCAGTTCCCTGGCGATTCACGCTAAAATCTGTCAGTCCCCAATCCTCTGCGCTCAAGCCCAGCCAACCTTCACATTTTCTCATTTGAGCACTGACATGAACAACTGTTCATTTCTCAGTATGGAGGAAAGCCTGCAGCGGAACCAGCGAAGAGCTTGGGGAAAGAAGAGGGAGTGACTTGGGAGGCAATTTAGAAACAAAGGAATTAGCGTCCTAGAGAACGTGTTTGTTGTAAGGATATGTCCACATCTTTTGGATACGCTTCCCCTTAATTGTCTCCTCTTGAGTGTGACCTGAGCTTAGTGAACCCTCTGTAGAGAGCAAACAGAATATGGTGGGAGCGATGGCCGTCCGCTTCCAATGTTAGCTGAAAAACTACAGAAAGCCTGGGGCTTCCGTTTTGCATTTGTTTCTCCCTCCCTACCCTCCGAATCAATACTCAGTCCTCCAGAGGCAGCTTGTGAAAGAGGTCCACGTGGGAAGGAACAGAGAGATTTGTTGGCAATCACGTGAATGAACTTGGGAGCGGATCTCCGGAATCCCGCTCGTAGTCATGTGTGTGAGCTTGCATCCTTGTGAGAGTCCCCAAGCCAGAACAGCTCAGCTAAGTAGCTCCTGGATGCCTGGCTTATGACAACAGTGAGTTAAAAAAAAGTTCTTGTTCTTAACCACTAAGTTTGGGGGATGTTACCAACACACACTGATAGAAAACTACTACAGGGTGAAACAAGAAGAAATTGGTAGGCAAGAACAGGATACTATGTACAATGAGGAAGCAAGAAAGCTCTCAGAACTTAAAACATGATTGCCCCCTTTTAACTCAGTAGAAGGATTGGACATAGGACAGATTTTAAAAGAAAAATGGTGAAAGCAATAGAAACCTCAGCCTCAAATCAGGACTAACATCCAACTAGTAGAAAAAAGGATTCTACTAGAAACAGAATGGACAAAAGAAGAAAGAATAAATAGAAATAAAACAAGAATGTTAGAGTTGAATGAAGAGATCGATCTTTTTTCCTAATTTTTCAAAGATTTTATTTATTCATTCATGAGAGACAGAGAGGCAGAGGTAGAGGGTGAAGGCTCCATCCCGGGACCCCGAGAACATGACCAGAGTCAAAGTCAGATGTTTAACAAACTGAGTGTCCCAGGCCCCCAATTACAGAAATTCTCTTGACTCTCAAACTTGAAAGTCTCCCTTTCACTTTTCTTTCTCCTTCTTCCTCCAAATTCTGCCCACTGTAATTTTACTTTTACTAGCTGTACAGGTTGACAATATTTATATTCCTTTTGTTAACATCATTTTCTGTGCTTTGCATCCAAATTGGCACTAAAAGTTAAAGATGAATTAATAGCATTCACACTATTATGAATAAGTCAGTCAGTTTTATAAGGTATTGAACCAAAGTATGTGCTATGATTACATTTTCTTCTTAGCAATTTCTATGGCTTGACCATTGTGACACTAGAGAACATTCATAGATTTTCTTTTCTTGCATTCAAAATTATGCGGCAGTTTAGCTCGTTTCATAATGACACAACACCTGTCATTTTCTTTTTTGTGTGAATGTTTTCTGTCCTTTATGATTTCCTCTCCTTTTTTTTCTTATTGGGAAAGTAAATTACAGCCAGTTCCTTCTTCACCGCATCCCCCTGATGACTTCCGATTCCTCACTCCCCTGTTTGGAATGTCTTCCTCTCTTTTTTCTGGAAGTGCACTCACCACCCGAATCGGTTGCTTCATATTTGGAACAAAGTCTCTTATACAAGTTTTTCTATCCTAGAGTTTGAAATTGTCGTTCTCTTTGTATTCTAGTTTTTTGTTTGTATTTCCGCCATAATCACATCTCCTTGCCCTTCGCTTGTGTCCCTTTCTAAGGTTCCCCTATTTCCCTGCACCCTTCCTCCATTCTGCTCCCCTCTAGACGATCGTCCTGAACATCTACGGCAGAGTCTCCATCCTGGGGCTTCCGCTCACTCCTCTCAAGAGTTAGGACCATGGTTTTGTTGCGTACCCATCCTCTATCCTGCCTTACTCCCTGGGTTTGATGGCTTAATCCCTAAACCTTCCTAAGGAAGAGGGCAGGAAGGGTGAATTTTCTGAGGCCTTGCGTATCTGAAAAGTGTCTCTGTTCTGACCTCACACTTCATTAAAACCTCAGCCGGGGTGACGAAACCTATTAGTAGTCTCTTCTCCCTTAGTAATAAAATATGGAGCCGGTCACGGGCTGCCCAAAACGAAGACTGCACTGCCCAGCCTACCTTGTGAGCAAGTATGGGCAGCAAATCTAAGAAATGTCAGATGGCAGCTTCCCGGAATCATCCGGGAGAGGAGTTCACAGGAACTCTTGGGATTCTTCTTTATCAACCTCCCTTCCACACCGCTGCCTGGAACACGAATGCCATCATCTTGTACCACGAGTCAAGGCCGTGCATCGTAGAGAAACGAAATAGGGAAAGCCTAGGTCTCTGAGTGTCATTGGTGCTTTGGGATGTTTACTGAGACCTTTGCGTAAGAGGGAAAGAAACAGAATTTTTTCAAGCCACTGTAGTTCTGGGGTTTCTGACCAAGCTACACCTAATCCTGGGTAAAGCAGGTTACGTATAAAAACATATGATCAAATCATTTTCTCTAACAACACAGAAAGCATAATTCCACTGATTTCTATCCTCCAGTGCTGCTGCTCTACAAAAACCCATTCTCATTCTTTATATATGACCTGTTTTTTCCCTCCCCTGAGATCTCCAAGAGACTTATCTGTCTCTGATGTTCTGAAATTCACCGTGGGTCTTGATTTACTCTTCCTGATTTGCACCCAATAGGCGCTTTCAGTTAAAAGATTCACCTCAGGTGCCTGGGTGGCTCAGTCAGTTAAGCGTCTGCCTTCGGCTCAAGTCTTGATCTCGGGGTCACAGGATGGAGCCCTGAGTTGGGCTCCCTGCTCAGCGGGGAGTCTGCTTGTCCCTCTCCCTCTGCCCTTCTCCCTGCTCTCTCTCTCTCAAATAAATATATTTTTTTGAAGATTTTATTTATTTATTTGACAGAGAGGAAGATCACAAGTAGGCAGAGAGGCAGGCAGAGAGAGAGAGGGGGGGAAGCAGGCTCCCCGCCGAGCAGAGAGCCCGACGTGGGGCTCGATCCCAGGACCCTGAGATCATGACCTGAGCCGAAGGCAGAGGCCCAACCCACTGAGCCACCCAGGCACCCCTCAAATAAATATTTTTAAAAAGAGGATTCTATACTAATAGACCAAGAAAAAAACCATGAGACTCTTAAAGATAGAGAAGAATTTGAGGGTCGAGGGAGGGAGGTGGGTGGAGGACGGGCCAGATGGGTGATGGGTATGGAAGTGATGAATCACTGAATTATACTCCAGAAACCAATATTGCACTGTATGTTAAGTAAAACTTAAATGAAAAAACCTTCGATTCTATAAACATTAAATGATTCAAGTCAGATGACATGAATTAGATAATGTTGCTCCCAGGCATCCCAAACATAGATGATCTTTATGGCAAGGAAACACATCAAACTGTGCCTTTTGGGGGGCACTTGGCTGGCTCCGTCAGTAGAACATTACTCTTGATCTTGAGTTCGAGCCCCACATTGGGTGTAGGGATAAGTAAATAAAACTTTAAAAAGTTGTGCCTTTTTATAGATAGGATTTTTGAGAATACATTGGTGGAGATAGGGTCTTCTGGATTTCCATTAGCAGAATCATCACATATTGTTGGGCAGAAGGGTTTTTCTAAGTTGAGTCTAAATTGCATTTTATCCTAAGATTCAAACTTCTCTCTTGCAAGGAGTCCGACTCCACTTCTAATGTCTGACTGCTAACAGGATTCCAGTCTCGCCATTCCCCCTTCCCCTGACCAGAAAACCCAGGTGCTCCCTCCCATGGGGCCAGGCAAGCCACACGGTCCCAAGGTTGTCTCCCTTCCCTGCTCTCAAGCCATTCGAGAACATCCTGGTAGGCTGTCCTGCTTTCCCTGGAGAGTAACTAGGTAATAAGCATTTTATATCCTCCTGGGGTATGTGTAGCTTCATCGGTGTCAACATTCACTGCAAATTTGGGGTGATGCTGGTTCTTCTGGAGGCAGTCACAGCACCTGTGCTGTCTGGAGTAGGATCATGTGGGTACGTGAGGGAACCTTTATAGGGGGTTTGAGAAACTCCCTGGAAGGAACAGTTGCAGAAAGTAAGGTTGGAGAGGAGGTGGTTGAGTCAGACAATAGGCCAGTGGCTCCAGAGGACAGCGATTCCAAGAACAGTGGAGTGTCCTCAGATGAATGCGTATCTAATTCCCCTGGGAGGAGAGAGCTTCTGGAAGGGTTTCATCTGGCTCCGTGACCGTGATGACAGCAGTAATCTTTCATTATGGACGTTGATGACCCAGACCGTGACATCAACAGTGGCAGTCCTGGCGTCGCTGCCTCCAGTTCAAAGTGCTGGGTGTCTGGCATCCTGGCACAGACGCGGGTGCCCGGGACTGCTGGTCTCCCATCAGCCGGTATGGGAGTAGCAGCCCCCCTGGACGGCAAAACGTTTGCCTGAGATTCAGCTGGTCCGAGCTAGACTCTTGGCTCCTCCACTTCCTATTTTGGGTGAGACTATTTCCCAGACCCTCAGTTTCTTCCCAGGGTTGTTTTGAGGACTAAATAAGCTCTAAATTTATAATCAAATGCAAATCACTTAGCACAGCACTGAGCATATAGTACACACTTACTAAACGTCACCTATATGAACTTTTTTGGCTTGTATTGTTCATATCAAGTTTTAGTACTAATGTTTCTGCCACTTTCGGTGTTGTCAGAGACCAGAAGCAAAACTTACATAAGGTACGGAGCTGAAAAGAAACACTGGCATCCTTTCAGTAGTCAGAGCATGTGTGGAAGAGAGTAAGACTTTTCCTGAGGATTCCTATAATGATTTGGAAAGAGTGAAAAGGTGTCTGGAACCCGAGAAAGACCATTTTGAAGCTGTCATTCTTCCCATGGGCAGGGGAGGCCTGAGAAGCCCTTGTTACAGTAAATGGGCTGTTCTGGTTATACTGGCCTTGGGACACTTTCCTTTGATGACTTGTAAGGTAGAGCAGGTCACCCCCCCCACCCCCGCTCTTTATCCAAGGGTGGTTTTGTTTAGTTGATCTCAAACAGAACCTGATACGCTTGATGGTTTCGAACAGCATTGAGTTGGTTCTTATTATATCGGAGTGCTAATTTCCAGAGCTTTGACATTTGGCAAGTGTCCCTCCACCCCGCCATGCCTTTTTGGTGTCTTCAGAAGCTAGCCCTGTGCCAGACATCTGTTTGCCATTTAATTAACTCTTTGTTAAATGAATAAATGAGTTACACGGAACACCTGGTTGAGATCAATGAGCAACGCTATGGAAAATAAGAAAAGCAAATTGAAAGAGTCATTCAATGTGTGGTGGCTCTCCAACATTGTATCCTTTCCAGGGTTCAGTGACCAGTGCATACGGTCATACGGTCACCCACACATTGATTACTATGCTATTCCCATCAACGTGGTCATTGGAGACAACAGCATTAGCTCGCTGGAGAGGCTCTTCTTCAACGTAATTCTGGAGAAATCAAAGGAAGGCACTAGAAGTCTCTCCCAACATACGGCATCAGAAGCTGACTTGTAGGATATTCACGACATCTACGAATGTGGGTGGGGACCACCTGACTCTTCATTGGCTATAAATGGTATAAATGTGGTATTTCTGCCACAGGATATGGAAACTGCATTTTCTGGGAAGGCATCTAAAGCATTTCCCTTCGTGCATGGACCTCTCATCTCAACCCCTGGTCAGAGTCAGATTGCCCAGGTGTGGACATGGATGTTGACTCTCATCATTCTCCCAAACATGGTCACCTTCTTGCCCTTCCTAGCATGTAACCGCAGCTGGAGGAGGGACTTTTTCCTTGCACTACCCCTCAGGTCCCTGGGTTCAGAGGACATCCATGGTGGGCTGGCTCCCCAATGCATCAGAAAGTGCCAGAAGGCATCTAGAGCCATGTTTCTCTCTGGTGGCTATCTCCTTGGCGATTGGTCGAGGACTGGTTTGCCTACCAGGGCCCAGTGGGCAGTGGGAGAAAGCAGGTCCAAGCGGCTCCATCTTAGGAGGTGCGCCTGAAGCAAACAAGGGGAGGGAAGCCTGCTCGTGAACCTGCACTTGAGCAACATTGATCCGGAGGGCCCCTATCTCTGAGGTCTCAGTTAATCATACATTAACAATGGTTTAAAGGCCCCCTGCTTCTGTTTGAGTAAGCATTGTAAGTTATCTGCTTTTCAAATTGCTTTGGAAACAAACTCAAGTGGAAAGCATCATCAGAGCTTGGGTCTGGCGTAGAGTGCATTAGCTTTGCCATTGCCCTGCTGATTTAATTGGCCCAGTAAGCACGCTGGAGGTGTTTGGGATTGTAATTAAAGTTGTGGCGCCTGGAAAATCCTCCGTCTGTTATTATAATTTTTTTTTTCTAAAATAAACTATCCTAGCTCACCAAACTTATGGGGCTAATTAGAGCCTAATTAAAGTTACTTGTTTCTATTTTAAAATCTGCCCACTGAGAGAGCCGCAAGGCAGGAGGGAACATATTTTGAAAGTGACAGTTCTAAAAATGCTTCCCGCCCCGGTCCCTGAGCTGCATTGCTCTGATTCGTGCATTGATTTATTTCCGATGAAAATGATGGTCTGCTCCGTCTTCGCTGTGGCTCTGCTCCCAGAGCCCCCTCTCACTGAGCCGCGTGAAAGCATTTGTTTCACGAACAAAAGACTCTTCTTTGCAATTTGTCTTTGGGCTGGACCAGTTGACCATTGCACTCAGAAGGTTAAAAAGGTTAAAAAGGGCCCATGGCTAAAGCTGGAGCCAAGAGACCAGGAATCGTGCGATACTGAATCCAAAGAGGAGAGGAGGGTAGCACTGGCTGAGGGCTTGCTCTGTACTAGATGGCGTCTGAACAGCTTGTACCGATTTAATGCTCGCTCTAGCCAAGCAAGCTCTGTGCCGTGTGTCATAGATGTTACGGGAACGGAGGCAGGAAGTGAAGATCCGCTGCTGTGAGGCCACAGAGCTAATTGTGCTGAATCCAGGATCCAAAGGGAACTTCTGACTCAAAAGTACGCTTCTCCAGGATGAACAGTCACCGCTCCGCCGTGATCCCTCCTAAAAGGTCGCATCACTGAGGCAGTAGCGCCCTCTCTGTCTCAGGCTTCTTCTTCTGTAAAACGGAAATAATAGCACCTAGGTTGCCACTTGTCCGAGTGGTAGTGAACAGATAACATGATGAATTTGAAAGTTCTTTTTTTTTAAAATTTATTTAACAGACAGAGACCACAAGTCGGCAGGGAGGCAGGCAGAGAGAGAGAGAGAGAGAGAGGGAGAGGAAGGGAAGCAGGCTCCCCGCTGAGCAGAGAGCCCAATGCGGGGCTCCATCCCAGGACCCTGGGATCGTGACCTGAGCCGAAGGTAGAGGCCTTAACCCACTGAGCTCCCCAGGCGCCCCGAATTTGAAAGTTCTTTAGAAAATGGGAAGTGACACTCCCAGATTCATCTTAGGAGATCTGCGAACCATATACCTTTCCATGAATCACCTCTTTCGGGGGAGCTGCTTTCATGCGCTTTGTGCCAGAGGCAAGTAGCACAATCTAGATCTGAGGCCATTTGCCTTGGCTCAGGTGCCTCCGACAAAAGGCGGATCTTCCTTCTGTGTCTCGGAGCCTTTCACCCGGGAATGCTGCAAAGCCCGACTCGAGGGGCCGTCTTTCTCCTCCCTGCTTGGCCTCTTGCTCGTCTTTCTCTTGTGATCCCCGAGTGCGAACCCCCCAGGTCAGAGTGTGCTGCTGGCGGCTGGTCTGCCTCGCCTGGGGCCCCTCTGTAGGGCACACCGCCCTCTCTCCTACCTGCCCTGAAAGGAAGCAGAAGGCGGGGGGACCCCAAGGAGGCGGGGGACCCCACTTGAAGAACTCAACTCACTCTTAAGGTCATGTGAGTGCCTCCCTTGCCTTACCCTAGTCCGGGGCCTGCACAAGTCCCTCATGCTTCTGTCGCCGGCACAACACCTACCTTAAACATGTTCGTGACCACGTTCTGGTCATCCAAGCGTCCAGCGGTGGCTCTCATGATCTTCGGGTCTGTGTTTCTGGTCTAGCCTGTACCTCTTTTTCCTCATGTGTTCCAACCTTGGTAGAAATTCTAGCTTAGGAGCAACATAAAATTAGTAACAGTTTATGGATTGCCTACGGAAAGCCAGGTCTGGACTTAGCTACTTCGCATGCATTATTTCTAATGATCACAACAAGCTTTTCCTCTTTCAAGGAGGTGGTGCTCCGAGCAGTTCCAGGCAGTTCGGCGATGCCCACACTAGATTGGTTGTCGCAGGAGGATACTTGGCTAGACTTCCAACCTCCTTTCTGGCGAATCTTCCTCTGGGGATGCTCTTCACCAAGAGGAGGATGAAGGACAGGAAAGTTTCCCGATTCACTTGGTGAGAAAGGAGGCTGAGGTCCTTGGGCAGGTTTACGCCGAGGCGCTCACCAGCCCCGCTCCTCCAGGGAGACCAAACAGGCATAGCGGAAGGTGTTGGGCTTGAGTTACAACACTGTGGAGATCGCACAAGGGATCGGCTGCTGTAATTAGCCCCTTACTGCCCGATGTGCCCTTACAGTGACTGGAACCCTAAGAAAATGTGACAAGGTTTTGATGGGCAAGGGAGATGTTGAAATGTATCATTTTGAGGTGTGACCAAGAAAACATGGAAGAAGTCTAAGCCGGGGACCCTTGGCTGAGGGAAAGCTTTGGCCTTCCTTAGCAGCTCGCTCTTGGGTTGTTTTCCTTTTGCAGTCACCATAGCACAGGAAATCGAGCACTCACGCAATGCTCGTGCATGGAGCTTTGAGAGGGTCTTAGCAGGCGGTGATGTGTTAGGTCACAGTGGTGACATGTGACGGGACAGGGCATTCCAAGTGGCATTTGTCAGGGCTGATGGGCTTACAGTATTTTCTCTGCCATCGTAGGGGCAAACTTAGACTTCACATGGTATTTGTTTTGCTGTAGGAAAATAGCATCAGGGGCACCTGGGTGGCTCAGTCAGTTAAGCGTATGCCTTTGGCTTGAGTCACGATCCCAGGGTTCTTGGATCGAGTCCCACATTGGGCTCCTTGCTCAGTGGGGAGCCTGCTTCCCCCTCTGCCCCACCCTCTGCTCATGTTCTCTCTCTAATAAATAAAATCTTAGAAAAAAATTCCACAACTAATCACATGTTGTAAAAAGGGAAAAAATAGTTATCTACAACTGAACACAATCTATTTTCTAGGTTTTGATCATCTTTTTTTTTTTTTTTTAATTTGATGGAGCACAAGCAAGGGCAGGGGCTGCAGAGGGAGACGGAGAAGCAGGCTCCCCACTGAGCAGAGAGCCCGATGTGGGGCTCGATCCCAGGACCCTGGGATCATGACCTGAACTGAAGACAGATGCTTAACCAACTAGGCACCCAGGAACCCCTGAATCATCTTTTTATTTTACAAAAAGTTTTATTTATTTTTGAGAGAGAAAGAGAGAGAGCACAAGTGGGAGGGGCGGACGGGGAGGGGGACAGAATCTTCAGCAGACTCCCTGCTGAGTGTGGAGCCCAAAGTGGGACTTGATCCCATGACCCTGATGTTAGGACCTGAGCCAAAACCAAGAGATGGATACCCAAGTGACGGTGCCGCCCAGGCACCCCAATCATAGGCATACTCCCTTGTTGCTTCCCTTGGGCAGATTATACTCCGGTGAGAGAAATATGGGGCAATGTTGGGGATGGAACAAGATGGCCAGTGTCTGAGAGGGTAGACAACTGACCTTTCTGATGGTTGCAGCACTGATTTCGGGGGTGACGAGGAGGTTACATTTTCCAAAGGGCAGAAGTTTGCAGGCAACTTCAGAGGACGTTTCCCAGTACGAAGTAAGCAAGAGCCATTCCTATCTACCTGTGACTTTGACTCTGAATACCCCTGGACTGGGGACTCTGTGTTTCCTTCATCCGGTTTCTGAAATCTTGTTGTCACAGCAACTGAGGGCATCGCTGGCAGGTGTGGCTTCTTTTCTCCTCACCTTCTGTGCCAGTCCGTGCACAGATTGTATCTAATTACCTATTGGAATAGCCTTCCAGAGCCTGACGGCAAGCCTTGCTTATTGTGTGGAATCAGAAAAAAAAAAAAAAATCCAGATTCACCAAAATCTCCAAGAACCATTTTGTTATTGTCATTATATAAAAAGTTACCACCTTAACTTGGCGTAATTTTTAGAAAACATGCTTTTGCCTTTGATTTCAAGTTGCCTAGTTAATACAAATCAAATTATGATGGCTACATAGTCTAACAGAATGCACGAAATGCAAAAGGTCCACTTACGCATATTTTCCCCATTTCATAGATACGTGTATTCAGGCCTTACCAGTGTGCGCGTGTTATCTGTGGATCAGCTAGCGACAGTATTATCCTGGGGTCAGAGAAGAGAGAGACCTTTTCTCTTCTTACTCTCATGGTCTACAGTATCAGTAGAAAAGGGGGCTGTCGTTGTGTGTGTATATGTATTCACACACATCTATATTTAACATGTAGATGTATACAAAGATATGAAGATGTGTTTCTAAACCCACACACATGCACGCACGCTTGTGTATGTTCCCGTAGAACAAGGGGCTGAGTAAGTGAAAATTGAAACCCAGACTACTGAAGAGATGAGGTGTTTATGGGCTCCTTCCTGCTCCTTGACATGAGCAAACAGACTTAGGCACAGATAAATGATATATTAGTACCACTCAGGGTGGACCTTTTTGCCTATTATTGATGCATGCTAAATGTGTTACGGGAAATGTGTGATAGTAAAAACATGTGTGTTACGATTTATATTGCCAGAAGAGAGTTGCCCGTATTCTGGCTACCGTGGGCAAGTTAAAGAGCTGCCCAAGGTTCCATGTATTTGTCACCCTTTCTTGGAAGATTTTATTTTTTTTAAACATTTTTAAAAATTTATTTATTTGGGTGGGGGAGAGCACAGAGGGAGGGGCAGAGGAATTAGCAGACTCCCCGCTGAACAGGGAGCCCAGGGTGGGGCTCGAACTCACAACCCTGAGATCAAGAGTCACACGCTCCATGCTGACTCAGCCAGCCAGGCTGTATATGCGTCATTTTCTGATGGGGACAAGACCTATTTTAATTAAATAACAGTGACTGAAAACTCATCTAGGGTTTAGGGACTGGAAAGGAAGGAAGTCCTCTAGAAGATTTGCGAGAATTATTAGAGCTGCTCAAAAGATCTAGCTTTTGCTTCCTTGGCCATCTCTCTCACGGCCTCACTTGCCACACATTTACTCAGCCCCTGTTATGTGTCAGGGGCTGTAATGACCCGGGACGCTGTGAAGGGTGGTCAGCGAGAGTCATGGCCTTCCCTAGGTTACGGCCCAGTAGTGCAGGTAGACAGTCATCAGGTGTCCCCACAGCTGGATTTATAAACCGTGAAAAGTGCTTCTGAGAAAATATATTGGGAACCAGATAGGATCCGGCTTGGGAGCCCAGCGAAGGCCTTTACTGAGGTAGTGACATTTTGGCCGAGAGCTTGAACACGAGGAGGAGAGAGGCAGGTGGAGAGTGGTGCGGAAGAGAATTTCTTGCAGATGGGTTAGCCCAGGAGCAGGAGCTTGAAATATTGCAGGAAGCACGGAAATTCTAGCGTGGTTGACACGGGAGGAGCAAAGAGAGGAATGGCGGAGTGAGCTCGGTGGGGGGGGGGGGGCTGGACAGCAGCCTCCCCATAGCTGGGTTTAGAGGCTGTGACGTTTTCTCCTAGGTGTGACTGGAAGCCTTCCAAAAGTTTTGAGCTGAGGAGTGACACGAGATTTATTTATGAGAAGACTCACTCTGGATGCTAAGTGGAGAATGGAGGGGTCATGGAAAATGGAAGGCCCGCGGTTGTACCGACGGCCGGACTTGAGATGCGCGCAACGGTGTAGTCTCCAGTAGCCGGTGGCGCTCAGAGTGGGGAGCTGGGGGAGGCAGAGCGGTCAAGGAGGGTTCCAAGGTTTCTGGCTTTAGGAGTTGTGTGAGTAGAGGTGCTTTCCATTGAAACACGAGCAACTTTGAGAAAGATAACACGTTCTGTTTTGGACATGTATTTTGAGATGTTTATGAGACACTCAGATGGCGCTATCAAGGAACGCAGTTGGAGTTTGGGGTTCAAATGCGAGGTGTGGTCAAAGTTACGAAAATGGAAGAATCGCCTGGAGAATTTGTTGGAGAAAAGGGCGGGGGACAAAAATGACACAACATTGAAGCAATAATGGAGTCATTAAAAAAAAAACCAAACAAACGAACAGTGGTTGGTGACATAGGCGAATCACCAGGAGAGCGTCAGGGCATAGAAACAGAAAAGGACAATGTTTCACAAGGAACAAAGTGCGTTACCTTTACTGAATGCTAATGAGAGGTCAAATAAAATGTGTAGCCTAAACCATGAAGGTCGCTGATCTCCTCAGGGAAAGCAGTATTGACGGAGTGATGGGGTGCAAACGGTGGAGTATGTGGAGGGAAAATCGGAGCTGAAATATCCTTACTCAACATCCAAGTTCATCATCTTACAAGTTCTGCTTTCTACACATCTATAGGTCTCAACTTGGCTTAACTTTCTGCCACTCTCTAACCAGAAGGCCCTTTCCTTCAACTTCCAATAACAGCTTCCTCACTTCTTTCGAGCCCTCACCGGCAGCAGCCCGGAGGTCCAGATTTCTAGCAACAGTGTTGGAGGTCATTCAGGCTTTCTCCACCATGCTTTTCAACATTCTTCTAGACTCTTCCCACTGTCCAGTTCCAAAGCTGATCCCACATTTTAGCTATTTGTTATAGCAGCACCCTACGTGCAGGTACCAAAATCTGTGTTAGCTTTCTGTGGTTACTCACGAAAAATTTTCATGGACTTAGCAGTTTAGAAAAGCACAAATTCATCATCTTACACTTTCTGTGGGTCAGCAATCCAGGCATGGATTTGCTGGGTCCTCTGCTCCTTGTCTCAAGAGGCTGAAATAACAGTGTCGGCTTGGGGCTCTAATTCCATCATCCAGAATTCAGTTTCAAACAGCTATAGGAAGGAGGTTCCCGTTTTCTTACTGTCAGCCAGGATTAACTCTCCACTTCTTTAGGCCACGGTCAGACTTTAGCCATGTGGTCCTTACACAAAATGGCAGCTAACTTCTTAAAGTCAACAGGAGATCTTCTCTCCGGTTGGCTACAAAGGAGTCTTACGTAATGTAAGATAATCATGGGAGTACCTATCCTATCACTGTTTGCCACACTAACAGATCTCACATACGCCCAAGGGATGGGGATTCTATAGGGCTTGTACACCAGGGAACCAGGAATCCTGGGGGCCACCTTAGAATTCTGCCTAGTGTAGAGAGGATCGAGTGAAAGAGAAAGTCTTTGAAAAGGAGAAAAATAGGATTGATTTCTTTCTTCTTTTTAAAGATTTTATTTATTTACTTGAGAGACACAGAGAGTGTGAGTGGAGAGACGGAGAAACAGACGTGCAGCTCTATCCCAGGACCCTGAGATCAGGACCTGAGCCAAAGGCAAGACGCTTAACCCACTGCGCCACCCAGGCGCCCCAAAGATTGATCTCTGAAAAAAGTGCCGGTGCTTCTTTTGAGTTGGAGGGACAGGAGGCTGTGTGGTTATGCATGCAGTGAGGATATCAGGTCAGGAAATAATGTCGGAAAGATGTGAGAATTCTCATCTGTAGTTTGTATTTTCTCTATAAAGTGAGAGAATTAGTCACCTCTTGGGAGCAGACCCGGTCTGCCTGGGCACAGCAGATGGGAGCTTTGGGCTTAGCCAGAGGACGGATAGCTCCTCGCCTGGGAAAGGAGGCTTGTGATACTTGCTTGGTTGTGCAGACCTGTCCACGTACGTTAGATACCAAGAATCTGATTTTGGTCTTCCCCGGTGCCAGTTCTCGACTTGTGAAAGCGTTCTCCCAAACGAGGCCCAGGTGCCAAACTCTGCTTGCATTTTGGGTCTGCTTCTGCCTAAGGTTTCCTGTCTCTTCCGGCTTTCTGTAACCCAACCGCAGCCCACCGATGTGCACTTGACCCATTTCCTACCATTTCTCCTCTGGCTGCTGGATTGAGAGTGCCCGAGCCATCTGGCTTAACTGAACCCACACCTACCACCTTGCGCCAGTCACTTCCCTGTTTCATTTGCCAAATTATTTCTCAGAGCTCTTCCTCAGTCCTCTGGCTTGTGACGTCATTTTCTCTCTTTCAGCCTGTGACCTCTGCCTTCATTTTTGACTCTTCATTTGATTCTAATGCATTCTATGAGGAAATTTTTTTTAAGATTTTATTTATTTATGTGACAGAGAGAGATCACAAGTAGGCAGAGAGGCAGGCAGAGAGAGAGGAGGAAGCAGACTTCCCACCAGGCAGAAAGCCCGATGCGGGGCTCGATCCCAGAACCCTGGGATCATGACCTGAGTTGAAGCCAGAGGCTTTTACCCACTGAGCTTTAACCCAGGTGCCCCTCTATGAGGAAATTTGCAGGTAACTTGTCTCTAAGCTTGTCCTGGTCTCTGAGAGTTTCCAAATATATCTGTTTTGGTATTGTGACCATGGCTTAGTCATTAGATTTTTTTTTTTATCTTGATGCAGAGCCTGTCATTCAGTCTCATTATTTTTTTTCAATGTTAACCCCAGGTGTTTAATCAGGTCTTTAAACAGTTTCTCTTGATGTACTTATAAATTCATTAATTCAGCAAGTATTTGTTGAGTACCTCCTGTTCTAGGTTTTTGGGATACAGCCATGAGAAAACTCTTTGTCCTCATGCAGCTTATATCCTACTGGGGGAAATATAATAAATGAATATGTAAATAATATATTGGATAGCAGTAAGTGCTTTGGAAAAATAATAAAATGGGAATGTGGATAGGGAGTGTTTGAGCAGTGTTGCTATTTTCTCTGGGCCATTCAAGGCTGGGAAAACCTCACTAGTAAGGTGCCAACCGACCAGAGCCCTGAGGTGAGTGAGGGATTGGACCCTATCAGCTTGTGGAGGGCCACATCATCGATCTGTTCCAAGCGGAAGGAAGAGCGAGTGTGACGACCGTGAACATGACTGCAAGAGGCAGTTACTGGGAGATAGAGCTGAGAATTGAGGTTCTAGAAGCAAGGAGTTCTGGGGCAGATCATGCAGGGTCATGCAGGCCAATGTAGGGACCTTGGATTTTACTCCATGGGAGAAGAGCCTACAGGAGGGCAAGGGTTGAAGCATGGAGACCACTGAGGGAGGCAAATGCTGTATGCTGAGTGAGAGTGACGTTCACTCCAAACACGTTAGTTGGAGAGAGAGCACTGCTTCTGACTCTCAGTACTGCCCACTTCCAACTGTCCGAAGCTGGCCTTTCAGAGCCTCTACCTGTGTAGGCATTATGTACATACATGAAATATGTGGATATGCATCTTGGTATTATATGGAGAAGGAATAAATCAGAATTTCAAGATTTCTCCTGATCGACTCCCAAGTCAGCCATCAGCAGCTGACAACAACACGTGTTTCCCCCTGAAGCCAGACGGTGGATGAGAGCTTTGAGGCGGTCACCACATGACAGTTGAACGTGACACACAAGAGAACAGAGCAAGCTCGCCCCGCAGAGCAATGTGGCATGCAGACCGTGGATGAGCAGATATGGCTTCAGCCGTGCTGGGCTTTGGGGGAAGTTTAAACATCAAAATACGGGTTTTTTGGTTGGTCAACTTAGCAGATGAATCAGGTTATTGTTCCTCTAAAGAAATACGTTGACTTAAGTAAAGCCTCATTTTGAGCAAAGAACCTGGACTTTCCAGATAAACTCCATAGGCAGTTTATCTAGGTTATTTTGATTCAGTGCTTTTATCTGTTGCCAACAAAGCTATGGGGAACCTTTTTTCCCCTTAAAAGTGTGAAACCCATTACTAAAATCCCTCTTTGATGTTTAAATTACCGTATGTCAAAGGTGGAGATCAAACTGTAGCTCTTTCTTTTTTTAGAGGGAGAGCGAGAAATGGCGAAACTTTGAGACTTATTATTGATCATAAAGTCCATTTAAATCTCTCCATCAAGCTCTGACTTGCTCTTAAGAAAGGATATGATGAGCACTGGGTGTTACACGCAACTGATGAATTATTGAACTCGACATCTGAAACTAGTGATGTACTATATGTTGGCTAATTGAATTTAAATTAAAAAAAAAAAAGAAAGAAAAGCTGTGGGAAGAATTTATGAATCCTCAGCAGCCCTTCAACCCATTTCTTCTTGTCTCCTCCGAGACAATCTTTGTTACTGAGAATCAAGACAAAAAAATAAGATAAACATCTTTGTAAAAAGTAACTCTGGATGAAAGTAATAGAAAAACACACATATTTAAAGAAGTATAAAATATATATAAAATATCTATGGTTCTAAAAAACAAAAAGTATGAGGGTTCAAGGTTATTATTATTATTCTTTAGGGTTATTATGTTTTTATTCATTGTCTTTTAACAGAAAAAAAAAACTGCGGTTGAGTCAGTGGTTATAAATGAGGTCTTAATCCTGGAACACAGTAGGTGTCAAATATTTGATGAATGCATTAATATCTCAATGGGCTAATTTATTATTATGGGGCCACATTTATGTCAAAGACAGATTGTCTTCAAATAATTCCGCCTCTCATGTCATATGTAGACTGAGCTTTTATTACTGTGGTAGCAAAGTTCACCACAAGTGGAGGATTAGAAACACCTACTTTAATTTAACGGGAACATAATCAGGTCCTACTGTATATGTAGAATGTGATGGACATAATAGGAATAATAGAAGGCACAAAGGTGGTGACACTTACAGACATGATGTAATAATACATAATAATATGAAATAATGCCAAGTAAGTTCTAAATTGTATATTCAGTTTTCAGGTACAAGACAGTGAAAATATTAAGTGCTGTAAGGATTCAGGAAAATTAAAGAAATCAGCTTTGACTGGAGAGCTTAAGAGTTTTCATCTCCATTTAGGAATTCAGTACTGCATAGTGGAGTGCGCAGGCCTGGGGATTCAATGACTAAGTCCTCATCCCATTTCTAGGACAGCACTGTCTACGTGATGGAAAGAATGAAACTGGACCCCTATCTTACACCGCTCACAAAAATTGACTAGAAATGGATAAAGGACTTACACATAAGACCTAAGTGTAAAGTTCCTAAAAGAAGGCAAGGGGAAAATCTTCTCGACACTGGTCTTTGCAATGAGATTTTGAATGTGACACCAAAAGCACAAACAAGGAAAGCAAAAATCAGCAAGTGGGACCACATCAAACTAAAAAGCTTATGCATAGCAAAAGACAAAAAAAAAAAATCAACAAAATGTAAAGGCAACCTGGGGAATGGGAGAAAATATAAACCATATGTATTATAAAAGGTTAATATTCAAAATATATAAGGAACACATGTAACTCAATAGTGAAATACAAATGATCTGAAGAAGAATGAGCAAAAGGTAGGGCGCCTAGCTGGCTTAGTCAGAAGCACATACATCCCTTGATCTCGAGTTATGAGTTTGAGCCCCATATTGGGTGCTGAGATGACTTAAAATAAACAAGTAGACTTGAACAATGAGCAAAAGGCGTTGAATAGACATTTCTCCAAAGAATACATACAAGTGGCCAGCAAGTACAGGAAAGGGCTCAGTATCGCTAATCATCAGGCAGATGCAAGTCAAATCCACAATGAGACATCATGTGTTAGATTGGCTGTTATCAAGAAGACGAGAGATAACAAGTATTGGCGAGGATGTGGGGGAAAGAGAGCTCTCCTGCACTATTGATGGGAGTGTAAAATGGTGCAGCCACTGTGGGAAACAATATGGAGACTCCTCAAAAAATAAAAAAATAGAACTACCATATGATTGAGCAAACCCACTTCTAGGTATACATCCAAAAGAAATGAAACCAGGATCTCAAAAGAGATACGCGTACTCCCAGATTTTTTGCAGCATTAGTCGTAACAGCCAAGGCATGGGAACAATCTAAGTGTCCACAGACCGGCGGATGTTAAAATGTGAGATACATATGTGTTTACATATGTGTGTGTGTGTGTATGCACACACACATATGTATACACACATGTGTATATACACACATGTGTGTATACATATATGTGCATATACACGTATATTTACACACATACATGCACATATATACATGCACATGCCCATGGGTGTACATATATGTACACATATATACACACAAATGTATACATATACAGAGAGTGGAATATTATTTAGCCATAAAAAAGAAAGGAAATCCTGCCATTTGCCACATGGACCTTGGGACCATTAAGCTAAGTGAAATAAGTCAGACAGAGAAAGACAAGTACTGTATGCTCTCACTTAGAGGTGGAACCTAAACACTGAACTCAGAGAGTAGAGGTGGTTGCCGGGGAATGAGGGGTGGGGAAAATAGGGAGATGTTGGTCAAAGGGAGAAATTTCAGTTATAAGGTGAAGTTTTGGGGATCTAAGGTACAGCATGGTGACTACAGTTAGCAATACTGTATTGTATACTTGAAAGTTGCTATGATAGGAGAGCTTTAATATTTTTATCATAACAACAATAATGTTGTAATGGTGTGAGCTGAAGAATGTGTTAACTAAGATGATTGTGGAAATCACTTCACAGTATATATGTGTATCAAATCATCACATTGTACATGTTAAACTTACCCAATGTTACATGTCAATTATATTTCAATAAAGCTAGGGAAAGAAAAGAAATACAATGTGAGCCACATACGTAATTTAAAATTTTCTAGTAGCCACATTAAAAAAGATCAAAAGTAACAGCTGATATCGATTTTTTTTTAAGATTTTATTTATTTGTCAGACAGAGATCACAAGTAGGCAGAGAGGCAGGCAGAGAGAGACTGAGAGAGGGAAGCAGGCTCCTCGCTGAGCAGAGAGCCCGATGCGGGACTCGATCCCAGGACCCTGAGATCATGACCCGAGCCGAAGGCAGCGGCCCAACCCACTGAGCCACCCAGGCGCCCTGATATCGATTTTTTAAAAACCTTATTATTTAACCCAATATAGCTGACAGATTACCATTTATAGTCTCACGATTATAAAAAAAATACTAATAATAAATAAATAAAATAAATAATAATAAAAAATACTAATGTGAGGGGTGCCAGGCTGGTTGTCAGAAGAGCGTGTGACTCTTGACTTGGGGTTGTGAGTTCAAGTTCACAATTGCTGCATTGTGATGCAGCAATTACTTAAATAAATAAACTTAAAAAATATACTAGCATGAGGACAGAAGCGTGGACTCTGTGGGCTTGTTCCTGGCATTTTGGTCTTCCCTGTTCCTTCCTTGTGCAATGTGAGGGGACCATAGTTTCAGATGAGCTCCCAGAAGGGGTATGTGGCTTGCTCCAGGCCTCAGAGGCATCAGAATACAGTTAGCTTCAAAAATGACGAGTTTGGAGAGACTGCTTCTCCCTCTCCCTCTCCCCGCTACTCTGCCTGCTTAAGTTCTCTCCCTGTCAAATAAATAAATAAAAATCTTAAAAAAGTGACAAGTTTGATAAGAGTGTTCAGACCAAAAAAATTAATGCAAAGCTTCATGATGGAGTTTTTCAGCAGCATAAAGAAGGTCTTGAAATGTGTGTAACATACAGCAATTATAAACCATTGTCAAAGCCTTAAAAATATGTTAAAATTACAAACGTCAGTGAAGGATTCTTATCACATAGTGTATAGAGTATGTGCCTGTGAATTTGGAGTTTGTGGAAAATATGGAAAGAAAGAAGACATTGTGGGATGCCTGGGTGGCTCGGTCCATTAAGCAGTTTGCTTTGGCTCAGGTCATGATCCCAGGGTCCTGGGATTGAGCCCCACATCCGGCTCCCTGCTCAGTGGGGAGCCTGCTTCCCCCGCCTCCTCTCACTAGTGCTCTCTGTATCTCTGTCTCTCTCTCTCTCAAATAAATAAATAAAATACTTTTAAAAAATTAGAAAAGAAAGAAGACGTTGCTACTCCATTTAATAAGCGATCAGAAAATACTGGAAGTAATTGACATTCCAACCACAGAAGTTGCAGAAAAAAATGAAGATAGGGTGATGATTTAGATTTTGATACTGATTTAGATGACACAAAGACAATCAAATAGATTAATACATTAAAAATCAGTTGGAAAACACGAAATTTTTAACAACTTTTGACTTTCGAGGGTTTTACAAAAAAACTCTGTGAAGTCCTGATATGAGAAATAGCAAAAACCTATAGAAAACAGGCTAAGTTTATACATTGATAATATAAATTATGTATGATACTGAAATAATTATGAAACTTTCATCCAGAGTTTTCTCATAATAAGTTTTTAAGTAGTATACATCAGAATACATGCCAAAATGAGTATTAGGATATCATATTGCAGTTCATGGAAATTATCTAGAAGAGTATACTACCTATCATCTCACTAAACAAGCTTCAGAGTTGGTGGTTGTGTAAGAACTACCTCATGGGGAAATCAGATGATATCATTATAGCGTAACCTCAGAAATCTGTCCTCAGTAAGTGCCTTTTGTTCGACTGCTCTCCCGTAAATGGCCCACATGACAAAGCCCCCTTACTCATTACGTTTGCTTGTTATAAAGAAGCTTGTTATAGACATGCTTGTTATAAACTCCATTTGTTTTTTATTTTTTATAATAATGTTTAACAAGTATATAGCAGTTTTTCTTTGAAAGTATTTTTACATACCCGATCACATTTTTACCTTTCTTCTCTTGTGAAATATACATATGAGGAAATTATATAAAATGCACATGTAAAGTTTAATACATAGTTATAAAGAAATGTCACACATCTATCATCCAGATGAAGAAACTACTTTTTAAAAAATTTTTAATTTTTTATGAACATATATTTTTATCCCCAGGGGTACAGTTCTGTGAATCGCCAGGTTTACATACTTCACAGCACTCACCAAAGCACATACCCTCCCCAATGTCCATAACCCAACCACCCTCTCCCCACCCCCCTCCCCCCAGCAGCCCTCAGTTTGTTTTGTGAGATTAAGAGTCTCTTATGGCTTATGGTTTGTCTCCCTCCCAATCCCATCTTGTTTCATTGATTCTTCTTCTACCCACTTAAGCCCCCATGTTGCATCTCCACTTCCTCGTATCAGGATGATCATAGGATAGTTGTCTTGAAGAAACTACTTTTAAACAAACAAAACTACTGACATATATTGGATTTTATTTTTCCTTTTAAATCTTTGAAATCCATTCTGGATTTTATTTTATTTTACTTTAAAGATCTTTTAAATTTATTTAATGGAAGGAGAGAGAGTGCACAGAAGAGTGAGCGAGAGCGAGAGAGAGAAAGAGCACGAGCAGGGGGAGTAGCAGAGGGAACAGCAGAGGGAGAGGGAGAAGCAGTCTCTCCACTGAGCAGGGAGCCTAATGCGGGGCTCGATCCCAGAACCCTGAGATCACGACCTGAGCTGAGGGCTTCACGGACTGAGCCACCCAGGTGCCCCGCGTTCTGGATTTTATACCTACTGCACATCTCAGTTTGGACTAGCCACATTTCAAGGGCACAATAGCCACTCGGGCCTAGTGGCTACTGCATTGGTCGTCATAGCCCTAGAGTTCCATAGTCCAGTGGAAAATAAAGACTCTCCAAGAAGTAACACTTGGGTCATAGCCACCATGCTGTGAGTTGTTCTGGAGTCACAGTGGAGAGGGAGAGGTCATGCCCTTTTATTTTATGGCGAAATTCTTCAAAAGAGCGATGTCTGTTTATTGCCTCTGTTCTGTTACCTTCCATTTATATCTTTCTTCCTATAAAGTGTCTTCTCTTCCCCCATAAATCTACTGAAACTGAAATCGCCCAAAGATGACCTACGTCTCCAGCTGCTCTCTCGCAAGTCTTCCCAAGTTTGAGTTCACGTCCCAATCACGATAACCACCACGACAGAGCAGGAGGCTCTAGTCCAGAATGTAGTTGTGGCTATCGTTGTCTGGTTATAGAATGAGGCTAGCATCCCCCTTGCAATGAGGCAGTGGTCGGCGGGGCTGCGGAAATCAGGAAGCACAGGCGTGG
This sequence comes from Mustela nigripes, assembly GCF_022355385.1. Taxonomy (NCBI): domain Eukaryota; kingdom Metazoa; phylum Chordata; class Mammalia; order Carnivora; family Mustelidae; genus Mustela; species Mustela nigripes. The sequence continues at coordinate 7,484,092 of NC_081575.1, read as the reverse complement.
GAAGAAGCTGTCAGCCGCGTTCTCAGCAGCCTACAGCGCCGGCGGCCGCTCGCTCCGAACCCCCCGCGGACTTCGTGGCCGCCACCTGCTCCTGCTTCTCCTTGTATTTTGACTTCCGAACGGCCTAGAACCCTGGCGGCAAGACAATCTGGGAACTAGGGCTTCCAGGCCTCCCGCCCCCCGGGAGGGAGTGACGGGGCTGATTCTTACCGACACTATCTGGCACAGGCGCGAGCTTCAGTCCTCAATCCTACTCCTCTTCTCTTTCTTTCCATGTCTCTTGCACACCTCTTCCGGACCCCTGGGCATCTCAGTGAACACACTTGGAATCCGTTTGGACTTCTATCTTTCTGACAACTCGCAGATAGTCCCGGAATCCTCAGGTCGTCCGCCAGCCCTCTCACACTTTCCCTCCTTCCCGTTCGTTTGTCATTCCCACGGGCTCTGACTCCCGTCCGGTTTGGATAATCAGAGAAGCCTTTTTAAGTGCTCGCCTTTGATCGGCCCCCCTCGGCTCCCCTTCTCTCCCTTCCCCATGTACTACGACTAGGAGTAAAAGGAGCTAGCAACATCTGAATTAATTTTTTTTTTAAGTATGTGGACTTTCATTTTTTTTAAGGTTATTTATTTTTTAAGTAATCTCTTAGCCAACATGGGGGCTCAAACTCACAACCTTAAGATCAAGAGTCTCCTGCTCTCCCAAGAAAGTCAGCTGGGTGCCCCAATATCTGACCTGATTCTACTAGTGAGATGAGCAAATTTACATACTATTGCTATAAAAATATTGTTTAGCTTAAGTGTTCAGAATGAAAGTCCCTACAGACTCTCCAATGGGCTTTTGCTCTGGGTTGCAAAAAGCTGCTGTGGGACTATTAGGGGTCTGGGGAGGCAGAAAACTGAGCTCTCGGGGCGCCTGGGTGGCTCAGTGGGTTAAAGCCTCTGCCTTTGGCTCAGGGCATGATCTCAGAGTCCTGGGATCAAGCCCCGCATCGGGCTCTCTGCTCAGCGGGGAGCTTGCTTCCTCTTCTTTCTCTCTGCCTACTTGTGATTTCCGTCTGTCAAATAAAAAAAAAAATACACTTATCTTGGGGCACCTGAGTGGCTCAGTGGGTTAAACCTCTGCCTTCGGCTTAGGTCCTGATCTCAGGGTCCTGGGATCGAGACCCACATCGGGCTCTCTGCTCAACAGGGAGCCTGCTTCCTCCTCTCTCTCTCTCTGCCTCCCTCTCTGCCTGCTTGTGACCTCTGTCTGTTAAATAAATAAATAAAATCTTTAAAAAAAAAAAAAAGAAAAGAAAACTGAGCTCTTTTCCACCTTTACTTTTACTGTGTGGCTTTGGACAAGTCACTTCTGAGCCTCCTGTTCTCCTGAAGTAAAGTGAGATGGGTAGGCTGAACTATCATTTTCCAGCCCTTTCCCCCCTACTCCATTGGCAGATAACTTAAAAAACACATCATATATCATGTTTGATTTGGGGACTGAATGCCTGTTAACATGGCCAAACTAGATCAGTTTCTCCATCTGGCTACAGCTCATAATAGGTAGTTTTATTTCACTTGTCTTACAACAATAAGCCCAACAACTGTATTCATACCATGAGCCCCTCAAGATGACGTGTTCCAGAAAAACATGCCCTCGCCCACTTCTTTACCAAGTCGCTACCTGAGAGCTGACAATAGCTTCTTTCCATGAAAACACCAACTCTTCTCTGATCGTACGAACTTCTCCAGCTTTTCCACAGTTTCACACCTTGCTAGAGAGACGTCTTAACACTTAAGTGTCTGGATTACTGATTGATAGACATTTGAAAATGTTGCTCTCTGTACTTATCATTTATTTTTGAAGACTTTTTTAAGAGCAGTTTTAGGTTTTTCTACACAGGCTCCTCTTGCATCCATTGCGCGCACACACACCGAGCCTCCTCCGTGCCCAGCGTCCCCCACCAGAGTGGTGCACTTGTCACAGCCGATGGCCTACACTGACATGTCATAATCACCTCACTTCCAGAGTTTACCTTAGGGTTCGCTCTCGGTGTTGTGCCTAATGTAGATTTGGACCAAAGTATAATGACCCTAACCCTAACCACTGATTTTTTTATGGTCTCCGTAGTTTTGCCTTTTCCAGAATCTCCTACAGTAGGCATCACACGGTACATAGCTTTTTTAAGTTTTTTTTGTTGTTGTTGTTAACTTAGTAAAATATATTTAAGGTTCCTCCATGTCTTTTTGTGGCTTGAAAGCTCATTTATTTTTAGCGCTGAATAATATTCTATTGCCTGGAGGTACCATAATTTGTCCATTCACTTACTGAAGGACATCTTGGTTGCTTCCAAGTTTTGGCAATTATGAATAAAGCTGCTATAAATATCCATGTGCAGGTTTTTCTGTAGACATAATGTTCATCTCCTTTGGGTAAAGACCAAGTAGCGTGATGGGGATTGTATGGAAGAGTATGCTTAGTTTTGTGAGAAATCACCAAACTGTCTTCCAAAGTGGCTGTACCATTTTACATTCCTACCAGCAAAGAATGAGATTCCCCATGGCTCTACATCCTTGCCAGCGTTCAGTGGCTGTCAGTGTTTGAGATTTTGGTTGTTCGAATAGGTGTGTGGTGGTAGCTCGTGGCTCTTTTCATTTGCATTTTCCTGATGACATACATGGATTATCTTCTCATATGCTTTTCTGTCATCTCTATATCGTCTTTGGCGAGATGGCTGTTTAGGTCTTCAGCCCATATTTAAATGAGGTTTTTTGTTTTCTTGTGATTGAGCTTTAAGAGCTCTTGGTATATTTTGGGTATCTCCAAATATACCATATGTGTCTTGTGCAAATATTTTCTTGCAGACTGTGGCTTGTCTTATTCCCTGGACAGTGTTTTTCATGGAAAAGGAAGTCCAACTTTTCAGTTATTTCTTTTGTGGATCATGTCTTTGGTGTTGTATCTAAAAAGCCATCATCGTACCCAAAATGATGTAAGTTTCCTCCTGTGTTATCTTCTAGGAATTTTATAGCTTTCGGTTTTACAATTAGATTTGTGATTCATTTGATTAATTTTCACGAAGGTTGTTAAGTTTGAGTCTAAATTCTTTTTTTTTTTTCTTCCGCATGTGGATGCCCAGTTGTTCCAGGACCATTTCTTGTCTCTATTGTATTGCCTTTGTTCCTTTGTTAAAGATCAGTTAATTGTATATGTTTGGGTCTATTTCCGGGCTCTCTATTTTGTTCCATTGATCTATTTGTCTATTCTTTTTCCAACACCACACTTACAGTAAGTCATGAAGTTAAGTAACATCTGTCCTCCAACTCTGTTCTTCTTCGATATCATGTTAGCTGTTCTGGCGTTTATCTTTATAATGTATATCAGTTGTTTAATATTGGCATAAGAAGGAAAGCTTCAGGCTGCTCTTTGAAACATTTCTTTGCAGATGACACTTTCTGGATGGGGGTAGTTTTTATTCCTAGTAAATGAATAGACAAATTATATATTCATTACTTTATTATATCTTTTAAGGCTGGCTTTTGAAGTCTGAGAGATAGTGACCTGTTTTATCTGAGAATGTTGGTTAATCACAGGTCATGGATAATAAGAATTATTATCATTTTTGTAATCCTCAGTCACAGGCTGTATATCAGCATCAGTGTTCCTTATATTTTCTGTCTTTAACCTAGTATACTGGGGCCTGGGTGGCTCAGTTGGTGAATTTTCTGCCTTCGGCTCAGGTGATGATCTCAGGGTCCTGGGATTGAGCCCACATTGGGCTCCCTGCTCAGCGGGGAGCCTGCTTCTCCCTCTCCATCTGCCTGCCTCTCTGCCTACCTGTGCTCTCTCTCTGTCAAATAAATAAAATCTTTAAGAAAAAACCTAGTATATTAAAGATGAAAATTAAACGTATATGATAAGGATAAAAACAGTTTCTGCTCTCTACCAACCAAAACCCTGAAGTCAGCTGTTGATAGAGATGCATTATGAACAAGCTCATCTATTTTTTTGAGATTTTATCTGTTCATTTGAGAGAGAGAGAGAGAGACTGAAGGCAAAGAATAGAGAGAGCTCTGGATTGGGGGAGGGGCAGAGGGAGAAGGAGAGAGAGGAGAAGCATGTTGAGCCACTGAGGCACCTCCAAACTCATCTGTTAATCAACCACCACACTCACACTTGATACTTAATTTGAAATGGAAACCAAACATTAAAATAATTAATTAAAATGGATGATTTGCAGGGGTGCTTAGAGGGAGCAGGAAAAAGAGAGAGAAACTTTTTCTTTTATTTGACAGAGGAGTGAGAGACCGCAAGCAGAGGGAGCAGCAGAGGGAAAGAGAGAGGGAGAAGCAGGCTCCCAGCTGGGCAGGGAGCCTGACGGGGGGCTCGATCCCAGGACCCTGAGATCATGACCTGAGCCGAAGGCAGATGCTTGACAGACTGAGCCACCCGGGCGTCCCTATAAAGGACTGGCTTTTAACAAAATTTAATTCCAGTATAATTAACATACAGTGTTACATTGTTTTTGGCTGTACAATATAGTGATTCAACAAGTCTGCACATTACACAGTGTTCATCACAGTAAGTGTATTTTCTTTTTTAAAGTAACCTCTATGCCCAAGATGGGGCTTGAACTCAAAGACCCTGAGTCCACGAGCAATGCGCTCTACTAAACCGCGTCAGCAGGGTGCCCCCATTTAGTTTCCTAATCCCCTTCACCTATTCCACTCCTCCCCTGAGCCCCCTTCCCCTCTGGCAACCACCACTTTGGTCTCCATATTTAAGAGCCTGGTTTTTAATTTGTCTCGTTTTTAATCTGTTCCTTTGTTTGGTTTTTAAAATTGTATAGTGGACTGATTTTTTTTTTTAAGATTTTATTTATTTATTTGTCAGAGAGAGAGAGCGAGAGCGAGCACAGGCAGAGTGGCAGGCAAAGTCAGAGGGAGAGGCAGGCTCCCTGCAGGGCAAGGAGCCCGATGTGGGACTCGATCCCAGGACGCTGGGATCATGACCTGAGCCGAAGGCAGCTGCTTAACCAACTGAGCCACCCAGGCGTCCCTAGTGGACTGATTTTTAAACATAGAAATTAAAACAGGCACAGTGGCCACCATTACCACCCGAACTCTTAGGACATGTTTGCAGATCCCTGAGTGTTTGTGAGAAGCACTGGGGTTAGTGATCTGTCAAGAATATTCTAGCTCTAATGTTTTATGTGACTATGGATTAAATTGCTAAAGGGCTCCATGAACTGGAGAGATGCAAATTATTCTACCTTGTTGGAATTCTGGCAGTTATGGTTGTTATGAGAATAAAGACTCAATGTTTTAGAATCCTTAATTTCAGTTATCCTGAGAAATTGTACGCCTCTTCCGTAATGTGGTGGTTTGCTTCCTTTCTCACTTTCGTTTTAGGTGCGCTATTATATTGTGTTGGGAAATTCTAGGGGGGAGAGGGGAGTCTGCAAAGATGGCAGCTGAATACAGGAGGAGAGACCTCTGACATTTCTAAAGGTAAATTAAGTGTTATAAAATGTCAACAGGAAGTAATACTTTACCTCATGGTTATTTGATTTCTGTCTTTGATTCAAGGTTGCCTTTTTTCTCATCTTGGTCTTGTGAAAAGACAGCATTATATCGAGCATTTCACCAGAAATGTCAATTCTGTAGTTATTCTCATTTGTGTGTTTTAACACAGAGAGCTTGTGGAAAGTGTGAGGAAATGCTGCCTATTTAACCTGACTGAAAACAAACTGGATCAGACTGAAACAGACAGGAGATAAATATGAGAAGATTAAAAACGTTTTTGCCTTCTGTGCTTCCTCACCTAACCTTCTTGGTAGTGAGTTTTCTTAGATCTTGTGTTTGTCTGTTTGGCATCCATTCATTGATCCAGCTTTGGATACATGGATAAAGAAAGAGTAGTGTGTGTGTGAATGTGTGTGTGTGTATGTGTGTGTGTGTATGAGTGTGTGTGTGTGTATGAGTGTGTGTGTATGAGTGTGTGTGTGTGTGTGTGTGTGTATGTTCACCCCCCCCCAAAAAAAAAAAAAAACCAGAGTGGAGTATTTTTTTTAAGATTTTATTTATTTATTTGACAGGCAGAGATCACAAGTAGGCAGAGAAGCAGACAGAGAGAGAGGAGGAAGCAGGCTCCCCGCTGAGCAGAGAGCCTAACTTGAGGCTCGATTGCAGGACCCTGAGATCATGACCTGAGCCAAAGGCAGAGGTTTTATTTTTATTTATTTATTTATTTTTTTTTTTTTAAAAGATTTTATTTATTTATTTGACAGAGAGAAATCACAAGTAGATGGAGAGCAGGCAGAGAGAGAGAGGGAAGCAGGCTCTCCGCTGAGCAGAGAGCCCGATGCGGGACTCGATCCCAGGACTCTGAGATCATGACCTGAGCCGAAGGCAGCGGCTTAACCCACTGAGCCACCCAGGCGCCCCAAGGCAGAGGTTTTAAACCACTGAGCCACCCAGGTGTCCCCACAGAATGGAATATTATTCAGCCATAAAAACAAAGGAAATCTTGCCAATATGACAAAATGAATGAACCTAGAGGACATTATGCGTAAGTGAAATCAGTCAAACAGAGAAAGACAAATACTATATGGTCTCACTCCTCTGTGGAATCTAAACACTGAGCTCAGTGAAACAGAGAGTAAACTAGTGGTTGCCAGCGGCTATGGCTGTGGGGAGAGAATGACCGTATTGTGTACGTGAAATTTGCTAAGAGGGTAGATCTTGAGCGTTCTCAACACACGCACAAGGGGAAATGGTAGCTCTGCGAGATGGTAGGTGTGTTAATTCACTTGATTTTGGTGATTATTGTACAATATATACATATGTCAAAACATAAACTTGTACTCCTAAATATGTATAACGTTTATTTGTCCTTTACACTGGAATAAAGTTCGAAGGGGGAAGGAGTAAACCAAATCAACCAAAACATAATTAACAAAACTTTTCTTTGGACTGCCATTCTAGTCATCCTAGCAGAAACCAAATACCCAACAATACGCTATTTGGGTTCTGCGAGCTCAGGAGCTAGCCAAGGGGGCAAGAGCCTGGTGCTAAGAAATCGGGGTGCTCTGTGGGAATGGGGCTCTGGGACAGACCCTTCAGCGTGCAGCTGGGCAGTGGGGTCGCTGCAGGCATGGAAGCTACCAGTGCTGTGGGAACTTAGCAAGAGAACATGTGGAAACCAGGAAGCAAATATGCTTCTCTGCCAGTGTCTGTCCAGACCGCTCTCTTGGCCACACTTAACATCACTCCTGCTGAGCGCAGACCTATTTCAAGCACTCGGACCCATTTCACAGAGCAGGCTGTTGTGGTCAGTTCTGAGAGAGTATATACTCTAATATCGTCTATTATATATATACATGTATCATTTATTCCATACAGCATGTTGTATATGTATATATAGTAGGTATAACAATGTATGTATAGTAGGTCAGATGGCAGTAAGTGTTATGGAGAAAATTAAAACAAGCTAAGAGGACAATGACTGACTGAACGGGATTTCCTCTGGATTGGCCAAAGGGCTGATATTTGAGCCGAAGTGACAGTGACACCAAGAAGCAAGCCATGTGACCATAGAGAGGACGCATGTCCATTGGCAGAAGAACCAGCAAGTGCAAAAGCCCCAAGACAAGAAGGCATCTAGACTTATTGAAGAACATGAAAGGGACCTTTAGGCAGCTGGTCCTAGCCCGGGAGCTGGGGACAACTGAAGACACCCTACCGGATCTAGGAGATCTTGATTTCAACCAGCCCCACGATGTGAAGTTGTTCCCTGTGTTAGTACAGAGAATAAGGTAGTCTTTCTGAAGCTCTCATTTCCAGAAACCTCGTGGATTTCAGGTCTGTTGCCACTTCTTAATTGCCACTTCTTAAAAGGTCGAATGTGGAGTTAGAGGACCCAGCAGCGCCACTCCCGGGTATATGCCCAAAGGAAATGAAAACATGATAACACAGAAACTTGTGCATGAATCTTCATAGCTGCATTATCCATTGTAGCCCAAAGGTAGGAGTAGCTCCAATGTCTGCCAGCTGATAAACGAATAAGCAAAATGTGGCGGGCCAGTACAATGAAATAGCATTTGGGCGCCAAATGAGGGAAATAACAGTAGAACGTGAAGGAGATGCTACGCCAAGGCCGGACCTGGGAAACGTTCCGCACAGTGGAGGGCGCCAGGCCTGAAAGACAGCTGGTAGATGGTGAGGTTTTCCTTGGCGGGGGGCGAGGAGAAAGATGAAAGTGATTGTGATAAAAATTGAATGTGGGGATGGTTGCACAGTTCTGTGAATGTACTAGAAAGCATTGACTTGTACTCTTTAAATAGGAGCCTTGTATGGCATGTGAATTGTATCTCAATAAAGCTGCTACAGTAAAGATCTATTGCTGATTCCTTGCATGAAAGGTGCAGGAATCCTTTGGATTCTTTAATACAGACCAAAACGACACATTTGTCGCCATGCGCTTTTTCAGTGAACCAAGTACTACAGAACAGGATCTCAAAGTAGACTCAACCCATAGTGTTATTGACATGTACATCTGAAAAGTCCTGAAAGGTCCCCTACAAATCCCAGGTCAGTTGTCATATGGATTTTTGCCTCATTCTGCCATTTTTGCCTCATTTTCTCCTAGGAGAAACTCTGATTTTGGAATCCGGATCTGGATTTGACACGTAGTTCTCTCATTTACTAGCTCTGCAACCTTGAGCTATTTACTTAAACCTCTCTGAGCCTTAGGTTTCTTTCTCTTTCTTTTCTTTTTTTTTTTTTTTTTTGGAAATAGGAAAAGTAGAACACAGGTCTACAATATTCTGAGAAGCAAATGAACAAATGCATATAAAAGTGGCTTAGAAGTTATGCAATTATACAGATGCAGAGAGCTCTTGCCGGACTAACATGCGCGCTCACATACGTGTGTGCACACACACTCCAAATGACCCCCAAAACGATGGTGTTCTTTCGTTTAGTAGAATGTTACCTAAATTGCATTTCTCCAGCAAGTCTGCTCTGTAGGCTTTGCCCTGCAAAACTGACCAATCAGCAAGCCAGTTGGTTTATTTGATCGATATGATTGCTGAAACTTTCCTCACCATTTTGCAGGAAAGAAGGTCGAACTGAGACAAGGTGAAATGACTCTACTTGAGTGGCCACTCGGTCATGGAGGTGTGCCACTCAGATTTTTTAAGAGAGAACGTTCTCTAAGGAGTCCACTGCTCTCTAGATGTGGTGCCTTTGGTCTCATTGCAACATTCAAGTCGGGGCAGGCTCTCCTTGGGCAACTCCAGCCTGCGCACAGTGTTGTCCCAGGGTCTGGCTATTTCACCCTACCACTCTGGAGCGCCCCCTTAGGCTGGATGAGACATTCTGAAACCTACTCAACAGTCTGAGGCTCTTTGGAACCGATCCTTCTTCCTTCCTCCCTCCTCACACACATGCCATCCTGGTGTTGCTCTCTGCAATCTTCCCGTGCCTACCCTTGCCCTCTCCTCCTGCTTAGCTAGCCCAGTGGCTACTTCCAATGACTCTTCTGCACTTCTAACTCTGTCTTGGTATCTCACTCAGGAAGACCTAAACTGACATTCTTTGGTGGGGCCAAGACTAAAACACAGTCCTCTGATTCCAAGCTCATTCCACAGAGCTCTCTGGAGCCATTGTGTATAGCTCCCTGGGACTAAATTGAAGAGACCAGCTACGTTCATGAACTGTCGCCTGGGTTTACCATGACCTGGTCCCTGTATAGTCCTGTATGGATAAAACCAAATTTTAAAAAAATATTTATTTGAGATAGAACAAGCAGGAGAGAGGGGAGGAGCAGAGGCAGAGGGAAAAGCAGGCTCCCCACTGAGCAGGGACCCTGACATGGGGCTCGATCCCAGGAGCCTGAGATCATGACCCAAGCCAAAGCAGAGGCTTAACCCAGGGAGCCATCTGGGCACTGCTGGATAAAGCCAGTTTATAAAAGAACAGGTTCCTGTGGCTGAATCCAATGCAGTCAGGGGCATTCACTCATTGGGCAAAAGGAGAGAAAGGAACGAGTAGTTGACATGCTGGCAAGGACTGCTCTGAAGCTTATTCGTGGTTGCCCATGAAATCCTTCCCGTGGGTGTTCAGTGTCCCCCACCCACACCCCTGCCAGTATTACCCATGCTTGAATGCCCAGCTGAGATCAGCTGCACAGAGAATGAAGGTTTGGAGTCAGATCTGAGATGGCAGCAGGGAAGGGGTAACTCTGGCGCACTGGGGAGATTCCAGATCTGCCAGGATGAGAAGATCAGATCGCAGAGGTGAGGAAATATGCAGAACAGAAAGGCAATACCAATTTGTGTTGGCTGCTTTGCATTTTTTCCCCAGAGCCCCGAGACAGCAAGATCTTTTGTGCCCTCTTCCTTACCTGTATCCTCAATTAAAATGCAAACAAATCAACTTTATTGAGCACTTACTATACGCCAAGATCCATGTTAACAATCCTGGGGATTCCCAAACTTGCAGTCAAGTGGAGAGATGTACATGAAGATGAGCTCTAAATGCAAGGAATTACGTGAGCACGACTCTAATAGCAGTGCCAAAGAGGGACAGCGAATGGAGACATTTTTTTCTGAAAGGGACTCTCTAGGAAGGCTTATCGAAATCAGGGATTAAAGGGCTGAGGACCCAAAGAGGAGGAGAAGTCGAGCAAAGCAGGCTTTCCAGACAGCAGTGACAGCGCAAGGAGAGGCACCAAGGTGAAGGACGACATCACATTTATGGGAACAGACAAGGAGGGTTGAGTGTTTGCAGAATCAGGTCAGGGCACAGGGGAGCTATAAAGGCCGAAGAGGTCAAATCACACATGGTCTTAGATGCCAGGGGAAGGAGCCTGTATCTGAACCCTAGAGGTGACCAGGGGTTGCTGACAGGTTAAGGGTGTGAGTGGAGGGAGTGGTGTTTATGTAATTTTTTTTACCACGAGCCTGATCGTGAAGCTGACAGGGTCCTGAAAACAGCTGCTGAAATGCGCATCTCCGGGCCATCCTGCCTTTACGTACTCGAAGGGGCTCTAGCCCGAGGTGGGGCAGCTCCGCGTCTGTGCATTTCCCTTCTCCCATCTGTAGAATCAGTACGGCCTCGGAAGTTCCTCCTACCCTACACCTGTACGACTCTATTTTTACCAGCTCCTCGCGAGACAACGTAGGTGATGATCGCTCTGCTAGCACCAAAGTGAGAATCTGCTTGATTTGGGTCTATACCATTAGCGTGAAGTAGTTAAGCAATTAGCAATTTATTCTGACGGTGTTGCGGAGGCTCCAAAGTAGGTTTATTTAAATCGGGTCAGCTATCTGGTGAAGGCTCGTCCACTGTCTCAAAGGCGCACTCCGCAGCTTATGTTTTTAAAGCCACCACTTTTGTTCCGCATTTGGAATCTGATGCCTGTTTTGCATCGGTCTCAATATGTCAAGAAGCAGGGGTCTGTCGGGCTGTCTGAGTTTTCAACGCGTGGAGAATGCCCCCAGCTCTCCCCAGTCATTACATCGGATGGCTTGTGGGGTCCAGGAAGGCAGCCCTGGGCTGGCAGCTACATAATGGAGGGTTGCAATGGGTTTTTTGTTTTGTTTGTTTCCTTTCTTTAGTCCTTTCTTTCTTTCTTTTAAAGATTTTATTTATTTATTTTATTTATTTATTTGACAGACAGAGATCACAGTAGACAGAGAGGCAGGCAGCGAGAGAGGGGGAAGCAGGCTCCCCGCTGAGCAGAGAGCCCGATGCGGAGCTTGATCCCAGGACCCTGAGATCATGAGCTGAGCCAAAGGCAGAGGTTTAACCCAGTGAGCCACCCAGGCGCCCCTCTTCCTTCCTTCCTTCCTTCCTTCCTTTCTCTCTCTCTCTCTCTTTCTTTCTTTCTTTCTTACTTTTCTTGTACTTTTGCCCCAGCGCTCTCCAGGTAAGCATTTCCTTGGTGACGATGAAAACTGGGTTTCTCCAGCAGGTCAGAGCTGCAAAACGAGGAAGCCGGGGCTGGGGAGATGGGACTTGTCGTGCCTGTCTCGACCAGAGCCCGGGACTTCGTTTCTCAGCGGACCGTGGTTTGTCGCCAGGCCCGGTCCTCCTGAGGGGCGGCTGGCGGCGGCAGGCGGCCGTCAGGTGACTCGTTTAGCTGGTGGCGAGGTCTCCCGGCCGAACCTGTCTGCCGACTCGTCCGACATTCATCAGCAGCTGCTCTAGAACTGGCATCGTTCTCCTCTCAGAGATGAGGGAGCTGTGTTCTCTGCTTTGAAGAGCTCGTTCTTTAAGGGGGCAGACACGCTAAACAAGCGACTTCAATTTCATGTGACAAGCGCTATTAAAGGGAAATGCACGTAGGGACCAAAATGAGGGAGCAATTAGTTCCAGCTCAGGGAGGAGAGATGGAAACAGAGTGACACATGAGCTGGCCTTGGGAGGGGCAGGTTGGCAGGTAGTGGAGGAGCGGAGGCTTGATGTGGGGGAGGCCGTGCTAGACGGGGGCGGGGGACCGGGGTGCTCAGAGTCCCTGAGGCATATGAGATATGACAGCGTGCCGGAGTCCGGGAGCTCAGGTGATACGGCTGGGGTTTGGAGCGTCTGGGTGCACAGGGACCCAGACTTGGCCCGTGACAGTTTGCAAGCGTGACATCCTTTAGGAGAACACCCTGGCAAGTCCGGGAAGGGCGCATTTCTGAAATGCAGGGGTGCGGCTTCCTTGTGCTGCGAGTGTGGAGCCTGGCTTGGCACTCATCCTCCTCTGGAAGATCCTGGGCAGTTGTGCGAGACTGCGCAGGCTGCCATGCCACAGGCTGGGTGGCCCGAACTACAAATTTATTTTCTCACCGGCCTGGAAGCTGGAACTCCCGGATCGAGGCGCCGCTGGCAGATTGCACTTCTGGTGAGAGGCTCCTGGTGGCTTGCAGACGGCTGCCTTCTCGCTGTGTCCCCACGTGGCCTCTTCTCTGTGCATGTGCAGAGAGAGATCTCTTGTGTCCCTTCTTCTTATAAAGTCACCACTTCTGTAGGACTAGGACCCCACTTTTATGACTTCCTTGAACCCTCCATTACCCCCTAAAAGATCCTGTTTCCCAAAACAACCACACTACGGTTTGGCACTTCCAACACGTGCATGTGCGAGGGGAACACAATTCGGTCCATAATAGCAGCGGACCTTCCTTCTTGTCCTTAGCAACGACCCACACAAACATGCAGATAACAAAAGGCCGCCAAAGGTGCCACGTGACGATGCCAGGTTTGCCCAGTGTGACCAACATTGCAGCTCTTTAAAAAAGATCTTATGTGTTTGAGAGAGAGAAAGAGAGAGAGAGAGAGAGAGAGAGAGAGAGTAGGCAGGCACTAATATGAGCAGGGGGTGGGCAGAGGGAGAGGGAGAGGCCGACTCCCCCGCTGAGCAGGGAGCCCAATGCAGGGCTCCATCCCAGGACCCTGGGATCATGACCTGAAATGCTTAATGGCTGAGTCACCCCTGTACCTCAGCAGTGTATCTTCTGATTTTTCTCCTGGCAGAGGGGTCAGAGACTCTTCCTTTTCCCAAGCATTCAAAGCACAAGCATCACTGCCCATGGTGGCGTTGGACCTGCACTTGGGACATCTCTCACTCAGCCCCAGTGACCATGGCCTGGCTGTCTGAACAGCCTGTCTTTCCCCAGTTCTAGCACCGCCTTCCATGGTTTTCTGTCTCAACTCTCCCCACAACAGAGAAAAGACTTCTCTGTTTCCTGGAGTCCGTGCTTCCCTTCCCTTCCCAATCTCCAGAACTTGCTGGAAGTGGCAAGCCAACCTCTTTCATCTGAATTGTACATACTGAGCTTGGCCCTTTTCTGCAGCCTGATAAGGCACGTGAGCGGTAAAGGCCACACTGGTTCCGGAAGGTCACACCTGAATGACTCTTTGCTTAAATGTACCTATTGAATGAGGGCCATGGAACAAGGTTAAGGTCAGTAAAGATGGGAGCTAGAAATACCAGTGGTTTATAATCTTAGCATGCAAAGCTCCACATAAAAGAAAAGTACTTCAAATATCACATACTGGCTAAGGCTAACGTATATTTTTATTTGATACAAAATTGTTCCTTGGCCACTATTTATAGGTAGAAAGTAATATATATTGGAAGAATAGAGTTATTTTCACTTGGAGAATAGGATAAAAATACCTAGTTGTGATAAAATGTTCAGTAGCAATGATATCATAATTACATGCTGTATCCCATGCCCCTATAACAGTGGCTTGGCACAGATGAGGCACTTAGATATTTGTAGAATAAATGAGTGAATGCCAAATTGAGATAATGTTTAACACAGATTAAGTCAACGAAAATGCACTGTGTACCAACTAAACTGTGATCACACCTGCTCCTGTGCTCTCCATCTATGCCAGGTGGTCATGCCCTTTGGAACTACAGTTTTGGGGGCATCCACAGGGAGGACCAGCTAGATTAGCCTAATCCAGAGATAAACTTCGTAAAGGGCCAGAAAGTAAATATTTTAGGCTTTAGGGGCCGCATAGTCTCCATTGTGACTACTCAGCTCTGCCTTGTAGCATGAAAACAGCCATTCACAATAGTATAAATGAATTGGAATGACTATGTTACAATAAAATTTTATTTATAAAAACAGTCGAGTCAGGCCCATGGGCTATAGTTTGCCTGCTGCTGAAATCAATGTGGGAGCCATCAGGGTGAAATACCACCTTCATACACATAAAATTATAGAATTTTGGAAGAGAATGGACTGTACAGATGCTGCCCTCTGTTTCACTCAAATAGCAAAATCCCAACCCCAGTAAACCCAACACTCCACATACCCACTGCTCGCCTATCTTCTTACTGTTCAGCTATTGGTAAACATGAACTGAGAAAAGTATTTACAATGGCACCCAAAACCATAAGATACTTAGGAATAAACCTAACCAAAGAGGTAAAGGATCTGTACTCTAAAAAC
>NC_081575.1:7454300-7469056 GCF_022355385.1 Mustela nigripes | reverse complement strand
AAAATGTCTAAGCTACCTAAAGCAATCTATACATTTAATGCAATCCCTATCAAAATACCATCTTTTTTTTTTTTTCAAAGAAATGGAACAAATAATCCTTAAATGTATATGGAACCAGAAAAGACCCCGAATAGCCAGGGGATACTTAGCAATGAAAACCAAAGTTGGTGGCATCACAATTCCAGACTTCAAGCTCTACAGCAAAGCTGTCATCATGAAGATGGTATGGTACTGGGACAAAAACAGATGCATGGATCAATGGAACAGAATAGAGAGCCCAGAAAAAGACCCTCAACTCTATGGTCAACTAATCTTTGACAAAGCGGGAAAAAATAGCCAGTGGAAAAAAGGACAGGCTTGGTGCGCTTGGGTGGCTCAGTGGGTTAAAGCTTCTGCCTTCAGCTCGGGTCATGATCCCAGGGTCCTGGGATCGAGTCCCGCATCGGGCTCTCTGCTCGGCAGGGAGCCTGCTTCCTCCTCTCTCTCTGCCTACCTCTCTGCCTACTTGTGATCTCTGTCTGTCAAATAAATAAATAAAATCTTAAAAAAAAAAAAGGACAGGTTCTTCAATAAATGGTGCTGGGAAAATTGGATAGCTCCATGCAAAAAAATGAAACTGGACCATTTTCTTACACCACACATAAAAATCGACTTAAAATGGATGGAAGGCCTCAATGTGAGATAGGAATCCATCAAAATCCTAGAGAACACAAGCAGCAAGCACTGTGACCTTGACCGCAGCTACTTCTGGCTACACACATCTCCAAAGGCGAAGGAAACCAAAGCAAAAATGAGCTATTGGACTTCATCAAGACCAAAAGCTTCTGCACAGCAGAGGAAACAGTCAACAAAGGTAAACAAGGCAACTGACAGAATGGGAGAGATATTTGCAAATGCCTTATCAGATAAACGGCTAGTATTTAAGATCTATAAAGAATTTATCAACCCCCACACCCAGAAGACAAATAATCCAGTCGAGAAATGGGCAGAAGACATGAACAGACATTTCTCCAAAGAAGACATCCAAATGGTCAACAGACACATGAAAAAATGTTCCACATCACTTGGCATCAGGGAGATACAAATCAAAACCACCACGAGATACCACCTCATACCAGTTGGAATGGCTAAAATTAACCACTTAGGAAATGACAGATGCTGGCAATGATGTGGAGAAAGGGGAGCTCTCCACTGTTGGTGGGAATGCAGGCTGGTGCGGCCACTGTGAAAAACAGTATGGAGGTTCCTCAGGAAGTTAAAAATAGAGCTGCCCTACAATCCAGCAAATGCACTCCTGGGTATTTACCGCAAAGGTAGAGATATAGTGATCAGAAGGGGCACCTGTATCCCAATGTCTGTAGCAACAATGTCCACAATAAGCAAACTGTGGAAGGAGCCCAGATGTCCACCGACAGATGAATGGCTAAAGAAGGTGTGATATTTTGTGTGTATGTGCGTACACACACACACACACACACACACACACACAATGGAATATTACTTGGCCATCAGAAAGAAGAAATCTTCCCATTTGCAATGATGTGGTTGGAAATGGATGGTATTACGCTGAGTGAAATAAGTCAATCAGAGAAAGACAATTATCGTGTGGTTTCACTTATATGTGGAATGTAAGAAACCGTGCAGAGGATCCTAGGGGAAGGGAGGGAACATGGAATGGAAAGAAATCAGAGGGGGGGATAAACCATGAGAGACTCCGAAGTCTAGGAGACGAACTGAGGGCTGCTGGAGGGACGGTGGGTGGGGGAGGGGATAGCTGGTGATAGGCATTAAAGGAGGGCGCGTGATGTGACGAGCAGGGTCGTTCCGCGCAACTGATGATGAACTGAACTCCACTTCTGAAACTAATGATGTGCTACATGTTGGCAAATTACGTATAAGTAAAATAAAAAAGGAGGAAAAGCACATGATCGTGCTGACTGGTTTCTGTTTAGTAAATACATGACACTAATGCCAAGTGAGTCCTCAGGGTTGCCCAGAAATCTTAACTGCCTTTCCTTCATGTATTCATTATCTCTCCTAGAAGACTTGTTTTTTAAGGTTTTATTTAAATTCGAGTTAGTTAACATCTACTGTACTGTTGGTATCAGGAGTAGAATTCAGTGGATTATCGCTTAGATGTGACACCCGGAGCTCGTCACAAGTGCTCTCCTTCATCCCCATCACTGGTTCCGCCCCCCCCGCCCCACCCCCAAGTTTGTTCTCCATAGTTCAGAGTCTCTTATGGTTTGATTCACTCTCTCTCTCTCTCTCTCTTTTTTTTTTAAATGCCCTTTCTCACCAGACCTCCAGCACCTCTGGGACAGCCATGGATGTGTGCGCCTGGATCTCCCTGCAGGAGAGGAATGCAGCTCGTCCACAGTCTCCCAGCTGTTAGCTTCTTTAGGAAACATCTCAGCCTTCCAGGCGAGGCGGTGTTCTTCCCAGGTAAGCCCGAGCCACTGGCTGAAAAGGATGGAGGTACAAGGGCCTGCCCATTGTGGCCAAAGGACAGCCCTTTAACTCCTCCTCTTTGCCCCAAAGCTCTGCTGTGGGTTGCCCAGGACTTCTGCAAATCTCATCTGAGGTTCTCTCCTCCTGATTCTGTTTCTCGAGCCTTCCTTTTCACAGGTGTCCAAACCTACAGCCTAGTTTATTTTACACAGAAAGATCATATGCAACATGGAAAAAAAATTAAAGCTAACTTGCTTTTTTTTCTGGCCTTAGCATTTAAAATGTTTGTTGTAGCAAAAGATTTTTGAAAAGATTTAATGTTCAGTCTAGTTAAAGGAAAACGCTGAATCATCATCCTGCTAATGGTTGCTGCTGTTTAGCTCTGTTCTCTGCAAACCTTTCCTTGCACCAAAAGCACTGAGCCTTTCTCCTGGGAGACGAAAGTAGCAGTTCCAGTACCAAAGAGCATCACTGACCGAGAGATAACTGAGTGTGACAAGGACTGACAGCTCTTTTTCCGCACCATTCAGAGTAGTAAGGGAGTCTGTGCTCCTCTATAGGGCTCTGTCTCCCCAGTGGCTGTGACTTGGAAATGCATTTATTGGATTTTATACTTGTGACTTGACTCTATGATACAACAATTTTTTTTTTTTTTTTTAAAGAAAAGCACAGGGCCTAAATAGTTACTTTAGCTTTCTGTTGGCTGAATCAGTAGCACATCCACTGGCTGATGCTCGTGTAATATTCACACCTCCCATGTGCACAGTGCTTTGTGGTTGGAAGACTTTGCTGTCCAATATTTTATGTGAATCTTTTTATAATCTCATGAGGGGAGAGGATGAGGTTCATAGAGTTTAGGTCCTTTCCTTTCAATGTCACGTAGCAGGAAGATGCAAAACGGTCACTAGATCCTAAGCTATTCACGTTTGATCAAGGCCCTTCTCCTGTACTGCATGGCTTGAGAGCTTGTAGTCTGACAACATACCGGAAGACATCTGTTGTTTCAGCCCGAGTTTTATCAAGTGTGGCTTAGTGCATGTTATCAAGGAGGTGTATAAGGAACATTTGTTTCTTTAGTTTCATGAGGCACACACAAAAGATAAATAAAATATGCATTAATAAACTTTCTGCCCTGCTTTGGTGTTAAAAGATGCTAATTGTTCATATTCATTAAGACTCTATTTTTTGTACAAAAACTAATTTGATTGGGACTCCAAATGAAAGTTTAGTGGATACGGTAGTTCAGGAATGGAAGAAACAGAACTATGCCATTGCCATTTGGCTACCAACCAGCATGCCAGAATACTGGATTCGACTCCTCAATAAGCCACTGACCGTAATATGACCATTGAAAATATGTCCAGTGATTTATTTGGCCCAGGGAAGCTAATGAAATCGAGCAATTATGCAAGGGTTTTGTTCTTTTCACTAGCTCTCCAACTAAGCAGAATAAATTCACTGGGATTAAAAAGGTGAATTTACAATAATTTAATAAAGCCAGTGAAACTTCTAAATGGGTAATTACACTTATCGTATTAAAGGGAAATAAAAAAAGATATAATAAAGCTTATGGAAATATGATTTCTCCAGGAGAAGCAATTAGGAAATAGAGGTATCTTCATTTGTGTTTAGGCAAGCAGTATGTACATACCATCTTGTAGTGAAAGAAGACTTCATACATGCAGAATATAAGACAAAAATAAAAAATATGCCTCTATTTCCCTGTTCTTTTTCAGAGATAAAACCTGTGAACAGGTACAAATGAACATTTATATGTCAATTGGACTTTATTTTCACTAAATGATTTATATTACAGATATTTCTAGGTCAGGGCATATGTCACTGTGTTTAAATGTATCATAGTAGAGGGGCGCCTGGCTGGCTCAGTCAGTTAAGCATCTGACTCTTGATTTCAGCTCAGGTCACGATCTCAGGGTTGTGGGATCGAGTCCTGCGTGGACTCCACACTGGATGTGGAACCTGCTTAGATTTCTCTCTTTCCCTCTCTCTCTGCTTCTCCACGCTGTGCTCACATGGATAAAAAATTAAAAAAATAAAAATAAATAAATGTATCACATTGTCTGTAGTATAGATGATACTATAATTTATTTACCTACTCTCCCATTAATCACTGTGTAAGTAGTCACTCAGCAAAGATGTGGTGAGCAGCATCGTATATGACTCTTGGTTCACATAAGGATAAATACTAAGAAATCAAACATCGATTTGAAGCATCTGTGCATTTAAATTGTATATAGATCCCACCAATTGCTCTCTAAAAGCACTAACCATGTATGTTATCCCCAATAACATATGAGACTAAATGTTTACTGACAAAGGTGTATATTATTATAATTCAAAAATTTTGCTTATAATTTTATTTGTGTCCTTTCCATTTTTGTCTTAGTTTGTCTGTTTAAAGGTTTGCCAATTTTAAAAAAATCTTTTCAAAAAACCAACCCTTGGTTTTTGTCAGTCTTTTCTATTATCTTTCTATTCTCTATGTCATTTGTTTCTGTTCTAATCTTCATCATTTCCCTTCTGGTAACTTTGGGCTTAGTTTGTTCTTATTTTAAAGATTCCTTGTGGCGTAAAGTTAGGTTGCTTATTTGAGACTTTCCTTTTTCCTTCATGTATGTGTTTATCCCTAAAAACTTCCTTTTAAGGACTGTTCTCTTTTTTGTTAAATCCAGAAGTTTTGGTATGTTGTGATTCCACTTTCATTTATCTCAAGATATTTCCTTATTTCTATTTTTTTGCTTTGTTGGTTGTTCAGGATTGTGTTGTTTAATTTCCATGCATTTGTGAATTTTCCAGCCTTTCTTCTGTTACAGATTTCTAGTTTCATTCCAATATGGCCAGAAAAGATACTGGATATAATATCTCCCTTCTCGAATTTGTCGAGACCTGTTTTGTGGCCGGGCATATGGTCCCTTCTAGAAAATGTTCCAAGTGTGCTTCAGAAGACTGTGTGTCTTGCTATTGTTGGATAGAATGTTCTGTATATGTCTGTTAGGTCCACTTGGTCTATAGTGTTATTTGGACCTGCTGTTTCTTTATTGATTCTCTGCCTGGATGATCTGTCCATTGTTGAGAGCGGGGTAGTGAAGTCCCCAAATATTATTGCTGCTTGTTT
This sequence comes from Mustela nigripes, assembly GCF_022355385.1. Lineage (NCBI taxonomy): Eukaryota > Metazoa > Chordata > Mammalia > Carnivora > Mustelidae > Mustela > Mustela nigripes. Next base: position 7,463,469 of record NC_081575.1, on the reverse strand, counting down.
CTCCTTTTAGCTTTGTTAGCATTTGCTTTGTATATTAAGGTGTTGTATCTTCTTGATGTTGTTGTTACATCTTCTTGGTGGGAAATAAGTGAAATTATGAGACAGGAGACATTATAGCTGATACTATGGAAATACAAAGAATCATATGAGACTACTATGAGCAACCTATGCCAATAAGTCATGCAATTTAGTAGAAATAGATAAATTTCTAGAACCATACCACCTACCAAGACTGAATCATGAAGAATCAGAATATCTGAACAGACCCATCACGAGTAGGGAGATTGAATCTGTAATCAAAGAACTCCCAACAAAGATAAGCCCAGGATGTCACTGGTGAATTCAACCAAATATTTAAAGAATTAGTGCCAGTTCTTCTCAAACTCCTTGAAAAAATGGAAGGGGAAAAAACACTCCCAAACTCATTTTATGAGACTAGCATAAACATGACACAGAGAAGGACACTGCAAGAAAACAAAACTACAGGCCAGTATCCCTGATGAATATAGATGCAAATATCTTCAACAAACATACCAACAAACTGAATTTAACAGCATGTTGAAGAAATCATACACCGTGATCAAGTGGGATTCATCCCTAGGAAACAAAGATAGTTCAACATATGCAAACAAATAAATGTGATGCAGCACATTACCAAAATGAAAGTTAAATTAGCATGATTGTTTGTAGAGATGCAGAAAAAGCGTTTGCCAGAATTCAACATCCTCTCTCTCTTTTTTAAAAGATTTATTTGAGAGAGGGAGAGTGGGCATGGACACACATGGGGGGAGGTGCGGAGGGAGAGGGAAACTCTAAGCACACTCTGCACTGAACACAGAACCCAATGCAGGGGCTCATTCCCATGACCCTGAGATCACGACCCAAACTCAAACCAAGAGTTGGATGCATAACCAACTGTGCCATCCAGGTGCCCCCAGAATTCAACATCTGTTGATAAAAGCTCTCAAACAGTTGGGTAGATAAGGAACATATCTCAACATAATAGAAGCCACATGTGACAGGCTCACAGCAAACACCATATTCAATGGTAAAAGGTTGAAGACGTTTCCTCTAAAATCAAGTACAAGATTAGTATGCTCACTGTCACCACTCCTATTCCACACAGTACTGGAAGTCCTACTCAGAGTAATTAAGCAAGAAAAAAAATAAAAGGTGTCTGAGTTGGAAAGAAGTAAAATTGTCTCTGCCAATGACATTATCTTACATGTAGAAAACCCTAGAGACGTCACCAGAAAAATTACTCAAACTAATAAACAAATTCAATAAAATTACAAGATATAAAATTAATATACAAAAATCACTTTTATTTATACGCACTAAAAGGAATTATCTGAAAAAGAAAGGGTGAAAGAAAGGGATGCTATTTATAATAGCATCAGAAAGAATCAAACACTGGGGCGCCTGGGTGGCTCTGTGGGTTAAAGCCTCTGCCTTCGACTCAGGTCATGATCTCAGAGTCCTGGGATAGAGCCCCACATCAGGCTCTCTGCTCAGCAGGGAGCCTGCTTCCTCCTCTCTCTCTGCCTGCCTCTCTGTCTACTTGTAATCTCTGTCTGTCAAATAAATAAATAAAATCTTTAAAAAAGAATCAAACACTTAGGGATGAATTTAACTGAGGAGGTGAATAATCTGTACACACAAAACTGTATGATACGGATTAAAGAAATTGAAGAAAACGCAAATAAATGGGAAGACCCCATGTTTATGGATTGGAAGAATTAATACTGTTAAAATGCTCATACTGTGTAAAGTAATTTATAGATTCGTGAATCCCTTCTGAATTCCAATGGCATTTTTTATAGATATAGAAAAAATAATCCTAAAATTCCCGTGGACCTATAAAAGATCCCAAATGAACAAAGCAGTCTTGAGAAATAATGAAGTTGGAGGTATCATGCTTTCTGATTTCCAACAATATTACAAAGCTAGAGTGATCAAAATATTATGGTACTGGCATCAAAACAGGTACCAATAGATCAGAATGAAGAGCCTAGAAATAAACCCATGCTTTTATGGTAAATTAAAATTTACAATGAAACCAAGAATACATAATGAGTAAAGGGAACTATCTTCAATAAGTGGTGGTGGCCAAACTGGGTATTTACATGGAAAACAATGAAATTGGGTCCCATTCTTATCTTACTCACAAATACTAGCTCAAAATGGATTAAAGATTTAAACGTAAGACCTGAAACTATAAAACTCCTATAAAAAATAGGAAAAATCTGCCTTGACATTGGCCTTGACAATGGTTTTATGGCTATGACACCCAAAGCACAAGCAACAAAAGCAAGAAACAAAACAAAATGGAACCCAAATCAAAACCAAAACAAACAAAAAAACCCAAGTAAGACTACATCAAACTAAAAAGCTTCTGTACAACAAAAGAGTCAACAAAATGAAGAGGCAGCCTACAGAATAGGAGAACTCATTTGTAATCCACAAATCTGATTAGGGCTTAATATCAAAAATATATAAAGAACTCCTACAACTCAATAGCAAAAAACCAAGAAATTCAATTAAAAACTGGACAAAGAACCTGAATAGACAGTTTTCCAAAGAAGATATTCGAATGGCCAACAGGTGCATGAAAAGCTGCTCAGCATCACTAATCACTGGGGAGATGCAATCATATGCCCCAATGAGATACCACTTTACACCTTTCAGCATAGCTGTTATAAAAAGGGCGAGAGATAGCAAGTGTTAACAAGGATGTAGAGAAATGGAGCTTTTGTATACTGTTGGTAGAAATTTAAATTTGTGTGGCCACAATGGAGAACAGTAGAGAGGTTCCTCAAAAAAATGAGAGATAGAATTATCAGGGATCCATTAATCCCAATTCTGGGTATTTATCTGAAGGAAATAAAATGACTATCTTGAAAAGATATCGGCACCTCTATTTATTGCCACAGCATTATCTACAACAACCAAGACTCTATTAGAATCAAGGTAAGTGTCCAAAGACAGGTGAATAGGTAAAGGAAATGTGCTCTATTTATCCCAGGAAATACTACTCAGCCATTAAAAGAAGGAAATCCTGCCGTTTGCCAAACACGGATGGACCGTGATGCCATTATGCTAAGTGAGGTGAATGAGAGTAAGACAAATACTGTAGGAGCTCATTTATATGTGGAATAAAAACAAACAAACAAACAAAAATGAAAAACAACATGGGGCTCCTGGGCGTCTCATTAGGTTAAGTGACCCACTCTAGATTTCAGCTCAGGTTATGATCTCAGGGTTGTGAGACAGACTTGAGTCAGGTTTCATGCTCAACCCAGAGTTTGCTCGAGATTCTCTCTCTCTCCCTCTGCTCTTCCCCCGCGTGCGCTCTCTCTTTCTTGTTCTCAACAAAGATAAAATCTTGAAAACAAAACACTACACCACACATGCACTCATGGAAACAGAACAGACTAGAGGTTGCCAGAGCTGGGGGATGGAGGTGAGGGAGATGGGGGTACGAACTTCCAGTTATAAGATGGATAAATTCTGGGGGCGTAACGTATAGTATGGTAGCCATTAGTTTATGGGGCTCGATAACATATTTGAAAGTTGTTGGGAGAGTAGATTTTATAAAAAGATTTTATTTATTTGACAGAGAAAGAGAGAGAGCACAGGAGTCTGGGGGTGGGGCAGAGGGAGAGGGAAAAGCAGGCTCCCTGCTGAGCAGCGAGTCCAATGAGAGGCTTGATCCCAGGACCCTGAAATCATGACCTGAGCCAAAGGCAGGCTCTTAACTGACTGAGCCACCCAGGCGCCCTGGGAGAGTAATTTTAGAAGTTTTTATCATACACAGACAAAAATGGTAACTATGTGAGGTGACGTGTTAACTGACCTTACTGTGGTAATTATTTCTCAGCATATACATATATAAAATCACTACACTGTGTACCTTAAAGTTATACAGTATTATATGTCAATTGTATCTCAATAAAGCTAGAAAAAAATTAAAATTTTGTCTGTCTTATGGACAACAGATTCTTATGCTTGGTATTAATTCTAATTTTCCTAATTAATATTTACAGTAGACATAAATTTTAGATATTTATTGCCCTTATGATCCTTTTGTGAAATGTCTATGGTTTTGCTTCATTTCTGACTGTTTTGCCTTTGGCTTTAGGTTGGTAGATTTGCACATATTCTGGATTTTATTTTTTTTTAAGATTTATTTGTTTATTTGAGGGTTAAAGAGTCTTGAGAAGAATCCATACTGAGCGTGGAGCCCGAACTGGGCTCAGTCCCGTGATCCTGAGATCGTGACCTGAGCCACAACCAAGAGCCTGACACTTAACAGACTGTGCCAGCCAGGTGCCCCATATTCTGGATTTTAATCATGTCTCCAGTTTATATTTTACATATTTTCCATCAGCCTTCCACTTATATTTTGTTTTTCTTTATGGTGTCAGTAATTAAACGATAAGGATTTACATACTCAAATCTTTTGTTTTTTTTTTTTTTCTGTAGGCTTCTGGGTTTTGTGCCCTACTTAGCAAAATATTTTCTACTCTGAAACAATGAAAAATATTCTCTTAATTTTTCTAGTATGTTAAAAATTGTATACTTTTCATCCCCAAGTCTTTAATTTTTATGGAGTTTAATTTTTTAATGACCCATTGAAAAGATCCAATCATGTTTGATTGTTCCAAGACTACTTGATAAATATTTAGTTTATTTGATAATAGTTTATATATCTATATATCTCTATATAGATATATATCTATAGATATCCATATCTATATCTAGATAGATAGATAATTAGATGTGGGTGGCTTATATATCTATATATAGATATATATCAAACTTTTCTATAAACCTGTATTTGTTTTTAGACTTTGATGTTCCACTGATGTATTTTTCTAGTCCTGTGCCAGTGGTACACTCTCTGAATTACTATAATTTTATAAGTAATGTACTCTCTCACTCCTTTGGTGCTATATGAAATATACTCCCTCTATTCCCATGCATTTTCTTTTCCAAATAAATTTTTGAATGAGCTGGCAAAGCTCTATAGCCAAAAGCCTAGATTTTTTAAAAAATTGGAACTTGCATTGATTTTACAGGTGATCTCTTGTTCCATTCTCTTTCTCCTTCCTGAAGTTAAATACTTGTGCATTTATGTGATCTTCTCTTTTTCTCCAGCAATGCATTCTGATTTCATAAAGACTTGCCAGTTGTGTTTTCTTAAAATCTTGGCTTTTATAAAGGCAACAGAAGTAAAAATATATAGACTGGACTACATCACAAGAACTTCTGTGTGTCAAAGGACAAAATCAACAGGGTGAAGTCAACCTGCAGAATGGGAAAAAATATTTGGAATTCATAGATCTGATAAAGGTTAATATCTAGACGTTATAAAGGGATCCTACAACTCAAGAACAACAAAGACCAAATATCTGAATAAAAACTGAGTGGGGTGCCTGGGTGGCTTAGTCAGTTAAGTGGACGGCCCTAGGTTTCAGCTCAGGTCATGGTCTCATGGGTCACGATCTCATGTGTTGCGAAATCGAGCCCCTGGTCAGACTCTGCTCTCAGTGGGGAGTCTGCTTGGGGAATCTTTCCCTCTGCCCCTTCCCGCCACTTGCACTTTCTCTCATTCTCTAAAATAAATAAGTAAAACTTTAAAAAAAATGAGCAAAGGACTTAAATAGAAATTTTCCAAAGAAGATACACAGATGGCTAACAATCGCATGAAAAGATGTCTGACATCACTAGTCATTAGGGAAATGCAAACGAAAAACCCCAAATGAGAAATCAACTCTCACCCAGTTAGAACGGCCAATATCAAACAAACAATCAAACAGACACACCCGAAGATAACAAGTGTTGCTGAATATGGAGAGAAATTGGAACCTTTGTGCACTGTTGGTGGGGATGGAAAATGGTGAAGCCGCTATGAAAAACAGTACAGCAGTTCCTTAAAACACTTCTGTTTTAAGTGTGGGTGGATTCCCCTTCCGCTTCTGGGGGGATACCCCCAACGTTACAACATTTGTACCCATGTTTCTAGCAGCATTATTTACAATAGCCAGAGGGTGGAAGCAAACAAATGCCTGATCCGATCGATGAGCGGATAAACCGAAGGTGGTCTGTACATGCATTGGAATATTACTCCGTAAAGAGGAAGAGAATTCTAACATGTGGTTCAGCACAGATAAACCTTGCAGCCATTATACTAAGTGAAATGGCCAGTCACAAAGAGACAAATACTGTGTGATCCTGTTTATGTGGGGTATCTAGAGTCAAATTCATAGAAAATAGGAGGTAGGATGGTGGTTGCCAGGGGCTGGGGGGCAGTTAGTGTTTAATGGCAATGGAGTTTCAGTTTACAACGTGCTCAACTTCTGGAGATTGTAAACAATGTGAAAATACTTAACCCTACTGAACTAGACACTTAAAAATGATGCATATGTTGAATTGTGTGTTATGTGTATTTTATCACAATTTGAAAAACTAGCTTTTTAATCAAGTCTATGTTTCTAATGTTTTCCATAACTTAATTTTGGCTTTTATTTGTTCTGTGTCCTCCCTTTTTCTTTCTTTGCAACAACTTCATTCTTTTTATTACCATTCAGAGTAAAAAAGAAATGTGTTACTATCTCTCAACATGATTGTGAACAAATGCCAAAAATTTCTTTTATTTCCAGAATGTTTGCTTTATGTTTTTGTATTTTTTAAATTATTATTTTTTTAATTGTTTATTTAACAGAGAGAGGTCACAAGTAGGCAGAGAGGCAGGCGGAGAGAGAGGGGAAGGGAAGCAGGCTCCCCGCTGAGCAGAGAGCCCGATGCGGGACTCGATCCCAGGACCCTGAAATAATGACCTGAGCCGAAGGCAGAGGCTTAACCCACTGAGCCACCCAGGTGCCCTGTATTTTTAAAATTATTTTTATTTAAAAAATTATTCATGTTTCTTTGAGGGGGAAGGGGGAGAGGAAGAGGGAGAGAAAGAATCTCGAGCAGACTACCGCTGAGCGTGGTGCCCCACGCATGTTTGAACTCACAACCCATGAGATCTGAGTGGAAATCATGGGTTAGACACTTAGCCAACTGAGCCAATCAGGTGCCCCTATTTTATGTTTTTTAACTATTGCTAGGCTCAGAAAATCTTCTGGATGCTTTGTCTTTTAGATTTTAGATTGAACATTTTCTTAATACTAAAAATTATCCTAAATGATCTTTATGAATTCAATCTTTTTGGATGTGAGTTCTCCTCTGTATTAATAGCAACACACTCGTTTTGTCTTAGTAGGTTTTTAGCTGGTATATTCATTATTTTTTTCTTTCTGTCCTTTAATTTTCAATCATTCTCTGTCCTGTTGTAGAGATATGCCTCTTACCAAAAAGACACACCTGGATTTTGAAAACTGACTCTGGAAGTCCCTACTTTGTAGTAGTGGAATTTAACACATACACATTTACTGTTATTGCCAATTTGTTCAATCCTCTTCCTGTCTCCTAATTTTATATTGTCTGTTTGCCATGCCTTTATTATCTTGCTTTCTTTGCCTGCCATTTGTTGAATTGATTGAAATTTCCTCATTTCATTTTTCCTACTAGTTCTATTTTCTAATATTTAAAAATTTTTTAAAAGGTTTTAAAATTTTATTTATTTATTTATTTATTTGAGAGAGAGAGAGAGAGAGAGAGAGAGAGCGAGAGAGAGCAGGAGTGGTGGTGGGGAAGAGGCAGAGGGAGGAGAAGCAGACTCCCTGCTGAAAAGGGAGCCCAATGTGGGGCTGCATCCCAGGACCCCAGGATCATGATCTGAGCTGAAGGCAGATGCTTAACCAGCTGAGCCACCCAGCTGCCCTAATGCTTTAAAATTTTTGTACATTCTTAAGCTTGTATTTTAAAAAAATATTTTATTTATTTATTTGAGAGAGAGAGAGAGGGACAGAGTGAGAGAGCATGAGAGGGGAGATTAGAGGGAGAAGCAGACTCCCCACGGAGCCGGGAGCCCAATGTTGGACTCAATCCCAGGACTCCGGGACCATGACCCTAGCTGAAGGCAGTCGCCCAACCAACTGAGCCACCCAGGTGCCCAAGCTCATATTTTTTTTTTATAAGCATCTAGAACTAATCAGTATTTTTATGCTCCCGCTGAAGAAGAAGAAAGTCTATTACTTTCTCCCATTCCCCTAAGATCCCTCTGTAGTCTTCGTCTCAGGATTTTGTTCTATATTGTCATCAGTGTAAACACATTTATTTAGATGCAACCAGAAATTATACTGCATTCTTTGCTCGCCACTCATGTGTCTAGTACCCTATTCTTTCCTTCCTTCCTTCCTTTCTTCCTTCTACTTTTATTAGAATGAGTTACCAAACTTTTCTTTTGGAGAGGGTCTCTAGTCAGTACATTTCCTTATTGTTTGTCCAAGCATGTTTTTAGCTTACCCTCACATTTGAATAGTGGGTTGGCTAGATACTGGATTTTTTTCTTTCAAAATCTTTGTCATGCAGAATTACTAATGATAAGTCTGATGCTGGTCTGATTCTGTTTTCCTTCTCTGGAAGCTTTTCAGACATCTGAAATATTGCCAAGATGTGTCCAGACTGGGGAGAGGGGTCCTTCCTCTCTTCATTTGTTAACTCTGTGACGATGTTCAGTGGGTCCATTCACACGGAAATATTCGGTGTCTCCTCTGCTGTGGGGACTGTTCCTCTGCTAGCTCTCAAGATGATTTCCTTTTACCTACTCTCTAGGTTCTTCTTCTCTTGTCTTCTGTTAGTGGTTTTTAGAATTTATATCTCTGAATATTCCCACCTCCCAGTATTCCATGCCTTGTCACTTTTTTTTCTATATTCTGAGAGTTTCCCTCAACTTTATCTTCCAGATCATCAATTTAGTTTTTCCCTTTTTCTATTTTGTTATTTGGCCCTTCCATTAAACATTTAATTTAACCCTGGTTTTAGTTTTTTGTTTTAAATATTTTATTTATTTGAGAGAGAGAGAGAGTGAGAGCATGAGCAAGAGGAGGGCAGAGGGAGAAGCAGGCTCTCTGCTGAGCAGGGAACCTGATGCAGGGCTCGATCCCAGGACTCTGGAATCATGACCTGATCCGAAGGCAGATGCTTAATCTACTGAGCTATCCAGACATTCCCATATTTTTAGTTTTTAAATACTTCTTCTTACTGTTGGATTATCTTT
>NC_081575.1:7453592-7454200 GCF_022355385.1 Mustela nigripes | reverse complement strand
GAGAGCACAATCAGGGGGAACAGCAGGCAGAGGGAGAAGGAAAAGCAGGCTCCCCACTGAGCAGGGAGCCTGATCATGGTCTCGATCCCAGGACCGTAGGGTTATGACCTGAGCTGAAGGCAGGCACTTAGCCACCTGAGCCATGCAGGTGCCCCATCTGTTCTCTTTAATGAATGAAGTCTCCATTCACATTCTTCTAAGATGTACACTTCTCCTCTGCTTCCTAAATTACCTATTTCCTATAGAGTTAGCTGTGGACCTTTGTCCAGGTTACACATCTTGGTTCTTGTCTTTCATCTTCCTTGTTTTTCTTAGATCTGAAGATCTTTATTTTGAATGAAGGTTTTCACAGATTAGTCTAGATCTGAAAGGAGCAGGTCTGTTGGCTCCACAGTACTCTCCTCCAAGTTATGGCAGGTGGGTGACGGGCTCTGGGTGAGTAGTTGGAGTGTGTCAAGTGGAAGGCCTCTCTACTAGGCGGGTTGGCTTAGAGGCCTCTGTAGTCCACTGCCAATAAGAGGACACTATGCTGCTCATGGAATATGTCTCTCTTCTAGATGCTGCTGCTCTCCTCACTCACCCACATACCACACACACACACGCGCGCG
>NC_081575.1:7372317-7453582 GCF_022355385.1 Mustela nigripes | reverse complement strand
CACGCACGCACACGCACGCACACGCACGCACACGCACGCACACGCACGCACACGCACACATGCTTGCTGTGGAGGCCCATAACAATTGCCTGGTCTTCTCTGCTTCTCTATCAGGTTCCTATACTCCTGTAAGAAGCTTTGTCCAGTCAGATCATTTTGGTTTTATTTAAAGGTCAAATGCCACACTGTGTGTGTGTGTGTGTGTGTGTGTGTGTGTGTATAACTTTGGGGATTGCTGGGAGAGGATGGCTTTCTCTTATGTTTTTAATATTGCACATTAATTTCCTTGAAAAATTTCCCAGGGATCCCTTGGGTTCTTTGTCTTCCCTCATCCTGCCATGCCCTTAGAAGTGGTTTGTTCCTTCCGGTCCTTCAGGCTGTGTTTTCTCTTGCTTCGGTGTCTTAGAAAATTCAACTGCATTTCCTTCAAGATGCTCCTCAGAATGTCTGAGTCCTCGGTTGTGTTTCCTCTTGTTTTTCGGGGCCATCGTGGGCACGTGTGCACTGGGTGGGGGGTAGGTGAGATGGGCGTAACATACACGTACAGGAGTTCCGTCAGCATTCACAATTCGAGCAGAAGGTCAGGTAGACCGCATGATGAGTCCAACACCGCGTAGCTGAAAAACGATCGCCGTCCTTTCCTCAGCCCCTTTTCTAGGCCCTGTCGTGGGTCCTTCATATGCATTTTCTCTAATGTTCAAACACCATTAGAACCTAAGCTCCATGTGGACGGGGTCCAGCAGATGTCTTTGTCCACTATTGCATTTGTGGCACCTAGCACAGCACCCAGCACAGAGTTGCAGCCCAGTAAATCTTTGTGGAATGAAAACCCTAGCACTAGGGTTTTACCACCATTTAGCAGATGGTGAAACTTAAGCTCAGATAGGTTTATTAGCCTCCTCTAGAGTGTCAGTCCTGGAGAAGGATGCAAAGACAGAGCTGTATGTCCTAAGGTTGCTCCTATGTACCTCAATACTATTAGAAGGGGTCCTTGATACTATTAGAAGGGGTCAGTGAAACTCTAGAAAAGAGATACAAACAATTGGTCCAGAACTCAGTTTTTCTCTCTATCATGACGTTGTGTATCAAGATTTGCTCTCGTATGTGATGCCAAACAGTGCTCTCTTCTCTAGCGCAATGGAGTCAGACTCCAGAGGGGAGAGAAGTGGCTGTCGCACAATTTATATTAATAAGGTCTGAGACTTAGTTTTTTCTGGGTTTAAAGGGACCCCATAATGTGACATGATTAATGTAAAAATTTCCTTTAGGGCAAATGTATGAAAATATGATGCCCAACTCAAGTCCCATTGTGTTCTGTACTCTGGGAGTTCTGTCGATGTCTGGGACATTAACAGACCATGTCACATCGTGACATAGTAAAGGACCAGGTTCGTTTCCATCTGGCCATATTTGCATTTCCGGTTTCTACTTCTCTCTTTGTACCCCCAGACACGCCTTCCTTCAGGACCATTCCAACAACCCACTGACTTGTCTCTGTTCCGGTCTTGTCACCTCAGATCCATCCTCTCCCAGCAGCCAGAGTGAACTTCCAAAAACAAAGATCAGATCACCGCATACCTCTTATTAAATCCCTTTAATGACTCCCTGAGGGTCTAAAATAAAATAGCATTAGCGGTGATGACCCGTATGGTATGGCCCTTCTACTCTCTCTGGCCTCATTTCCCCGTCACTTCTTTCCCTCACCCTGGGGGAGGAGGAAATGCTGAACTGCAGTTGAGGTAATTTGATGAATCAAGGTCATGTAGTGCGGATACTCAGCGTGAATACGTTATATCGTCTAACTCTGGGCTTTCCGACGTTATATGGCTCAGGGTTATTTCGTGCTGTGGATATTAGGGTCTAGGTCTCAGAACCCAACTGGATAAATATAATCAATATGATTACTTGCAAATGCTCATTCGTCAAAAGTGGCAAATTGGCTCGTTTCCAGAAAATGTTAATCTTAATCTCCTAAGCCTTTTTTTTTTTTTTTTAATTTTTTTTTTTTTTTTTTTTTTTTTTTTAGATTTATTTGACAGTGAGAGCGAGAGAGCACAAGCCAGAGGAACAGCAGAGGGAGAGGCAGGCTCCATGCTGAAGAGAGAGCCCAATGCGGGACTCGATCCCAGGAGCCTGGGATCATGAGCTGAGCCAAAGGCAGATGCTTAACTGACTGAGCCACCCAGGCGCCCCTCCCAAGACTTTTTCTCAGTTACAGACATATTAGAATTCATCAGCATATGGGAGGTGGTGGCTAAGGGCAGGCCAGAAGGTCCAGGCTCTCAAATCTAGAGAAATCAAAGGGGCCTGGGTGCCTGAGGCTGTGCCCAGCGGGTTAGGGGAAGGAGCTTGGGTAAGGCAAGTCATCACAGTCTGGTTTGATTCTTGTTTTATTTTGGGTTTCCTTGTCCCCTTTCCAGCTTACTGGAACCAGAAAGAACTCAGGGTCTTTCAGATGAACTTCCTTCCTCATTTAGCCAACAACAATACATGCAGTCATTCATGGAGCCGTTGGCTCATTTGTCGATTTCGAGGAGACTACAATGAGGCCGCTCTGTTGGGAGCTGAGGTAGCTTAGTTAGAGTGCAGGTTCTGTAACAAATAGCCCGAACATCTGGGTGGCTTAACCCTAGAAATCTGACCTTCTGCTCCAAGCGCAGGCGTGTGTGAGGCAACGGGAGAGACTTCTCTCCGGGCAGCTGGTCGGTGAGCTGGGCTCCGTCCATCCGGAGTCTCACCCTCTTCTTGGTCTGTGAAACTTCTCTCATTCGGTGGGCACCTGGGGAATGGGAGAGGTGTGAGCCAGGCCCAGAAGAGGCAAATATCATTTCTACTCACACCCCTTTGGCTGAACGTAGTCACGTCGCTGTTCCTAAATATAAGGGAGGCTGGGAGACGCGGTCTTCTGTAGGTGAAGGAAGAAGAGAACCCAACCCCGGTGACCGTCAGAGGTGTCCAAGCCTGGCACGGCTGGAGATCTGGCTTTATAGTAATACGCAAAGAAGCTGGGGTCTAGAACTCTGACTGCCAAGGGAATGCAGTGGCAACACGCGGGGTGGGAGCATGACGAGCGTAAAGAACTACTCCTTCTCCCACTGATTACCTTTTTCCTGAGAGAAAGAAAAGTAGGGTCAAATGTCTAAATGTCATTATTGTCCTTGGATTTTTGAGTAGCTACACAAGAGTCTTGCCATTCATGCTTTCTTAGTACCCTTGACTGGGCAAGAGGAAACCTCTAACCAACACAAGAACAACCTCTAACCCAAGCGAAACACGTCACTTTGCAAGTCCTTCCGCACTGGCTGAGCTGTGCTCTGCCCCGTCCTGGGCTCTGTAGGCTCAGAGCGCGCAAGAGGAAGGAGGCCCGTCTCTGCCCTCACACGGTTCTCAAGCCGGTGAGGAGGGATGGGTGCAGGCAGCTACCCAAGTACCACTTTGGGGCACGCTCTGCACTTCTGGTATAGGGACACGCTGTCACGTGGGAGGGCAAGCGAGGAAGCCACTCATCCCCGCTTGGGAAGGGGGCATGGGTGGCAAAGACCATGTCTGCATTGGAGACTTCGAGGAAGCATGGGGTTGGGATGAGAGAAGGTGGGTTCCAAGGACATTTGAAGTAGAAAGAAAGGAATGAGCAAAGACATGGGGAGATGAGAGTATGTGACGTCCCTAAGGCATTTCTTTTTATTTGTTTGCTTGTTTGTTTATTTATTTGACAGAGATCACAAGTAGGCAGAGAGAGATGGAGAAGCAGGCTCCCCGCTGAGCAGAGAGCCCGATGCGGGACTTGATCCCAGGACCCCGGGATCATGATCTGAGCCGAAGGCAGAGGCTTTAACCCACTGAGCCACCCAGACGCCCTCTAAGGCATTTCTTAGGAGCTGATGGCTTATTTATAAAACCTCAGTGGTCTCGAGAAAGACCTTATGAGTCAACTGTTTGTTCTAATAGTGAGCGGCCGAAAACAGCAACATTTGAGTCCATTATGACAGACAAACATTGTTTTATATAAAATTGTGGTGGTCATTTGAGATACTTTGAGTTTTCGTTTGGCCAAGAATTGGCGCCTGATGTAGATATCAGAGCAGCAGAAATATTTGCAGCCGTATTCATGCTCCTTCCTATTTATTTATTTTTATTTAACCCCATGTAACACGTACAATCTGTCAGGCACTGTAGTAAGAACTTCACATATTCACCTATTAAATTTGCAAAACTACCTTGTGAGGTAAAGATTATTATTATCTGGGTTTTTCAAATGAGGAAACTAAGGCCCAGAAATGTGAAGGAAGCTGCTCGAGCTCATGCAGCCAGGAAGTGGTGACACATGGGTTTTAGACCCACCCCTCCCCGGGGGGAAACCACGGTCCCAGAGTCTGGACTCTGAGTGGGTAAGCAACTCTCTACCGTTTTATCGCATAATGAGATGTATCCTGCGCCACCAGACACCTTGAAGTTCATGCAAGAGGATATACTTCAAGGAATGAGCAGGGTAGGAGGGCCCAAATGTCACCTTCAAAAACCTTGACTTGTGACTCATGCCGAGGCCCGGAAGATGACCTTGGCCGAGTGGGGTGGGCAGGGGAGAGGGGCGAGGGGAGTGCGGCTGTGGCCCCCGGGGCGCGGCGCTGGCCAAGCAGAGAACGCAGAGCCACGCGGCAGACTGTGCAAGAGCAAAAGCTGCAGGCTCTGGCAGCGGGTGGGAAGGAGGAGACAGCGAGAGGCACGACTTTCCGGCAGTGTCCATCTGTTGTCTTGTCGCTTGTCTGCCAGTCGAATTTAGCTTGATGACTTCTGAAAGCCAGCTGCCCTTCACCTCAGAATGTCCTGTTGACGAACAATAGTAGTGCTTACAAGGGAAGAAGCGAAGAGCTAGCTCCCTCCATCAGTGGTTCTGGAAGACACAGGGATGGAGCATCTCCCATTTGCCAACTCTCAAAATGCCCGTGACCCGCCGGCATCTTCCCTGGAGGACCCCGCTGGGCCCAAAGCCTCTTGTACGAATGATAAATCCTGCCCCGCTGTGGCTCTCAATCCAGAGATGATCAGAGGAGACAAGAGAGGGGAGAACCATGGCCCGGCAAGCCTCCCCTTAGAGCAGCCCCAGCGATCCCCAGGCTTGCAACGCACACCCGGATGGCTTTGCAAATTAACTGGGTGCTGAAATGCACTGAAACTGAAAACCGGTGGCTTGTATCAGCCCACTCAACTCCGCTTGCCCTGGTAGCTGGTTCCGTTTGTTTGTTTTTAACGCTTTTTTTTTTCCTAAAGATTTTATTTATTTATTTGACAGACAGAGATCACAAGTAGGCAGAGAGGCAGGCAGAGAGAGAGGGGGAAGCAGGCTCCCTGCTGAGCAGAGAGCCTGATGCAGGGTTCGATCCCAGGACTCTGGGATCATGACCTGAGCCGAAGGCAGAGGCTTTAACCCACTGAGCTTCCCAGGTGTCCCTGTTTTTAACTCTTTCATTCCATTTTCCTTTGACCAAAGTGCCTCTCCTGAGGTTCTAGGACAAATGCTCCTTGTTGAGGGCCTCTTGGCCTGGTGGTTAGGACAAAGAGGTCAAAGTCCCTCCATTCTGGCATCTTCGAGACCAGGTTGACTAGCCTTGGGCAAGCTGCTAAACTTTCTAGGCCTCTCTGCTCTTCTGTCGGCTGCCCAAAAGCATGCTGAGTTTACGCAGTGAAAGACCCACTCAAGTACAAAGAGTCAAGATGTGACATTCTCCAAGCCCTCTGTGCCTGGTGTTGTCCGCATGCCCCCCACTCTGCCCTGAAGTGACTAGTGCAGATGGGTGCGCAAACTCACAGACAGGAACCCTCGCAGCCTTCAGGTGGGCGACGAGCCACTCTGACCCAGATCTGTGCGCTCTCCTGTTCCCAAGGCTTGGCGAGGGGATGAGGAAGTGGGCATCGGCTGTTGCTGGAGTGGCATATCTCTGGGGACATTTCCCTTCCCTTTGTTTCGTACTCAGGACACGACGTGGCAAGTGACTCATCTGATCTATCCCAATGACTTGCTATTTCATTTTAATCTATTTTTTATGATTATTATTTTCAGAACGACTATAACCTTCTTGACAGGACCTCAGGCATTTGCAGTTGGGTTGGGAGAGTGCTTTCTCAGCTCGGCTATTTGACCCCATCTTTCTTTTTAATCGAGGTGTGGTTGACATAGGGCATAGTTATTTCACTTTGTTTTACTCCGTCTTAAACCACAGAGGAATTTGTTCTCAGATGCGAGTTCATGGGAGCGCTAAAGGTGTTTGCTTGCGGTGGAAGCCGAAGGCAAGGAGCCTTGATGGAAACGTGGGGTGATGGGTTTCTGCCAGACCCCGGGTTGAGGCTCCTGTAAACTAATGGGCAATTTTGGTTTTACCAGGTTTCCTTAATTCCCAGGCCAGATGTGTTAAATCTCCCCGTGGTTTCTCTTAACAAAGTGACAGCAGGTTCTAATCTTTCTGTACACACTGCAGCAGCTGTGCAAACATTTCATTAACAAAAGAAAAGTGGGAAGCATTAAACCTGTGGGTAACTTGTGCCTAGCATTTGCTATCAGTAGACTTTAAGATGCCCCAAAGTAAGGATAAATCTGTGTGCCTTAAATTCTATTTTATTTCAAAAAGCTTGAGTAGTCATAACAAAGAAATTAAACTCCATCTAGGGAATTAAAAAATGTAAGAAGAATCTCTGAATTAGTATTCAGCTGCACAATTCTCTAAAAGCATATGTGGCAGAAATAATAAAACAAAGCAACTTCCAGGCAAAAATTCACATTCTGAATGGGAAAGCTATAAAACGTGAGGCAGGCAAGTCTTTTAAATGAAACACTGTTTAATATAATATATTTACATGCTGTCCTTCACAAGTTTGGAATTATGTTGACATTTGTTCTCAAGATACAAAATTGTTCAAAGATAACTGGAAAGTCAACACTGGGACTTTGATTTGTCTTGGTCTTACTACCATTAAAGTGATTTATTATGTTTATTTCGATGTTTTATTAGTTGGAGAATTTTTTTTTTTATACCAAAGACTCTGCCTATGGATTCTGTACTTACTGGTATAAAAAGTAAGGACAGATTTCTACTGCCTTCCTCGCTCATTTTTATTTGAACATAATTCATACTATGTACAAACGGAAATATTTATTGCCTACTTTCTATCTTTTTTTTTCAGTTTTCTTTTGTTGATTTTATTTTATTTATCTGTTTTTAAAGTTCTTCTTTAAATTCCAGTTAACGCACAGTGTAGTATTAGCTTTAGGTGTACCATATAGCGATTCAGCCCTTCCATACACCACCCATCCCACGGTGCTCAGCAGAGCACGTGCACCCTACCGTCTCCATCTCTGTTTCACCCATCCCCTACCCACCTTCCCTGCCTACTTTCTATCTTAAAGGACACAGACTACTGTACTTTTAGGTGCGTGCCCCCTCCTCCATGCAGTCCTCCCTAATCCAGCAGTAGAAAATCGTTGCCCTTAATCCTCTGGTAGGGCTTTTTTATACACCCCTCATAGGGATCATCACAGCGTTCGCTGGACGTGTTAGTCGTCCTACTGCGTCCTGAGCTCCTTGAGGCCAGGTGCTAGGGGGTGATCCAGAGTTGTAGGTGCCCACAACCAATGCTTGGCCACGAATGTTTGCTGAGTGAAGCTCTTACTGTCCTCCTGTTCGGCTGTTTGTTTCACTGAGTATACCCTTTCCCCCCAAGCTGGCTGCTGAGTCTGGAGAAAGGGAGGTGAAAGACACAGTCTCTACGTCTAATGGGCCCACATTTCAGGAAGGAAATTTGTAAATCCACAATAACTATATCTGGCAGGTTTAATAAAAATAAACTTGTAGTTATTTTGGATTAAATTCATTTAGGTTACATTTAAAAAGTGTTCATCAAAAGAAAATTTGTTTGTTATCATTTTTTTCTAAGTACATTCCATTTTTATTTTTAAAATTCCTTTAAGTTCGATGAATTCACATAGTATATTATTAGTTTCCGAGGTAGAGGTCAGTGATTTATCCGTCTTCTATAACCCCCAGTGCTCATTACACCCCGCGCCCTCCTGAATGCCCGTCCCCCAGCGACCCCATCCCCACAGCCTCTCCCCTCCAGCAGCCCTCAGTTTGTTTCCTATGATTGACAGTCTCTTTTGGTTTGTCTCCTCTCTGACTTCATCTTATTTTATTTTTTTCCTCCATTCCTGTGTGCTCCAGTTTCGTTTCCTAAATTCCACATATGAGTGAAATCGTATGCTAATTCTTATATGGTAATTTTCATAATGGTCATAATCATATGGTAATTTTTCTGATTGACTTATTTCACTTAGCATAATACCCTCTAGTTCCATCTGCATTGTTATAAATGGCAAGATTTCATTTTTTGATGGCTGCATAATATTCCATTGTATATGTACACCACATCTTCTTTATCCATTCATCTGTAGATGAACATCTGGGCTCTTTCCATAGTTTGGCTACTGCGGACATTGCTGCTATAAACATTCGGGTGCACGTGCCCCTTCAGATCACTACATCTCTACCTTTGGGGTAAATACCTAGTAGAGCCATTGCTGGGTCATAGGGTAGTTATATATTTAACATCTTGAGGAACCTCCATACTGTTTTCCAGAGTGACTGCACCAGCTCACATTCCCACCAACAGTGGAGGAGGGTTCCCCTTTCTCCACATCCTTGCCAACACCAGTTGTTTCTTGATTTGTTAATTTTAGCCGTTCTGACTGGTATGAGGTGGTGTCTCATTGTGGTTTTGATTTGTATTTCCGTGATGCCGAGTGATGTTGAGCATTTTTTCATGTGTCTGTTGGCCATTTCTATGTCTTCCTTGCAGAAATGTCTGTTCATGTCTGCTGCTCATTTCTTGATTGGATTCTTTGTTCTTTGGTTGTTCAGCTTGAGAAGTTCTTTATATATTTTCAACACTAAGCCTTTATCTGGTATGTCGTTTGCAAATATCTTTTCCCATTCTGTCAGTTGCCTTTTGGTTTTGTTGACTGTTTTCTTTGCTGTGCAAAAAGTTTGTATCTTGATGAAATCCCAATAGTTCATTCTTGCCCTTGCTTCCCTTGCCTTTGGCGACGTTTCTGAGAAGTTGCTACGGCTGAGGTTGAAGAGGTTGTTGTCTGTGTTGTCCTCAAGGATTTTGACAGATTTCTGTCTCACATTGAGGTCTTTCAACCATTTTGAGTCTATTTTTGTGTGCGGTGTAAGGAAATGGTCCAGTTTCATTTTTCTGCATGTGACTGTCCAACTTTCCCACCACCATTTGTTGAAGAGACTGTTTTTTTTTCCCCCATTGGACATTCTTTCCTGCTTTATTGAAGATTAGTTGACCATAGAGTTGAGGGTCCATTTCTGGATTCTCTGTTCTATTCCACTGATCTATGTGTCTGTTTTTGTGCAGGAAAAGTCCTTTAAATCTAAACAAAAAGGCTCGGTCTCTGCAGTTCTTTTTCCTTTTCCTGTAGGTGATACTGATTTTTTTTATTATTAACATATAATATATTATTTGCTTCAGAGAGACAGGTCTGTGAGTCATCAGTCTCACACAACACCCAGCACTCAGCACAGCACATGCCCTCCCGAGGGTCCATCCCCCAGCCACCCCATCCCTCCTGCCCCCTCCCCTCCAGCAACCCTCCATTTGTTTCCTGAGATTAGAGAGTCTCTTCCCGTGATACTGATTTTTGTTTAGAAGCTGTTGAATTCCACTTGGGTACCATACTTCTGGGGAGCCTGTCACCAGGGATGCTGCATAGGTCTAACGCTTACCAAGGTTCTCAGACTTCCGTGTCTTTAGGAATGGGGTGCTTGCGCATTCCAGGGGCTTAGTACCAGAGGCTTCGTGTCTGTAAACCTGGAATGGGGCCCAGGGAGAGCCCCTTCCCTCTCCCCATCAACGCACACAGACTCGGCACCAGCAACCCAAGTGACTCTGATGCCAGTAATCCACAGTCTACAGAGAAACGTCATCTCAGACCTGGCTAGCACAGCGCCCACCTACTAGTTCACTTCCAGTGTGAGTATAAGGACTTAGCACTGAGGACTAACTGTGAGTTCTTGGGGGAAGCGGAGGGGGAGAACATCTCAAAGGAAGCCATATTTGAGCTAGGCCCCAAAGAGTGAAAACAGAAGATTCGGAGAGAGTTTCCACACAGAAGGACCAGAGAATGAAAAGGTTTGGGGCATCAGAAGAGGCCTGGGCGGCCCGGGGTTCAGCAAGCAGGCTGGTGCAATCCGAGTCAGGGACCGAGGGAGAGGCCTCAGAGTCTCAGCTCTGCTGGTTGCCTAATGACCTTGGGAAGACCCGTAACCCCTTTGAACCTGCAAGATAACACTAATACTGCCTACCACGCCTCAGGAATAAGGCAGGCCTTTCAGAAATTGGTCCTTGTTCTTGTTAGTGCTCTCCGTGTGGTTGGAATTTTCCATCAGTAAAATGAGCACAGGAACATAAAGTAAAAAAAAAAAAAAAAAAAAAAAAAAGAGAGAAGGAGAGAGAGAGAGAGAAAGAGGCTCTAAAATTCAAAAAACCACAACCATTTATTCATGAATTATCAAGAGATTTGAGGCATGCCTGCGATCTAGGCTTTCATCCTGCTCACTGAATGGCCTCTACAGACGACTTTAAACGTGTCCAGCACTGGACAAGTCTCTCAGTTCGCTTTCCCCTTTTCACAGTGTATAGACTCAGCCAGAGACAGCTCTGTTCTCTTTCATCAACGAATAAGATCTCTTAATCCTGAAATCCCGGCCGCGTCCTAACCCACACTCCCGCTGTACAAACAGGATCCCGTTTCTCCAGTGAAGGAAAGTCTCCACTGTCCTCACTGAAACTAGCACTGACGTCTAGTCCCCAGCGGCCAACTGCTCCCTTCTCTCCCAGCAGCGACCTGAAGTGACTGCTGGTGGCTCTGGAGGGTGCGTCCGACTGGCCCATAGCTGCAGCCCACACACGTTGTCCCCTGCCCCAAACACGAACCTGTTAGCTATAGACTATTCAGTGTTGCTTCTGTCAAATGAATTCATTCTTGTGTTTGCAGCAGGGTCTGGCTTTTGGTAAGTGCCATCTACGTGTTAAATAATACAAAATATCTCCAGCCTTCGGAGGCCGGGGGCCAGGCTACATGCTCGCTCTCTCCCCCCTTTCTGAAAACTGCCCAAAGGGCATCCTGCGTTGTGTTTGTTTGTTTGTTTGTTTTTGTTTTAGTTTCTTTTCCTCAACTGATTGCTCCAGACTAGATCTCTTGGAGCAGCCTTTCCCAGCCCCGGGACAGGAGCCACGCGCACTTGGGTAAATTACTGCAGTGGAGAAGGGAAACAAGAAGCGAGCGAACAGATGTTCAAGGACAAATGTTATTTGCTGGTTTGTAGACAAGTGCTTGAGAGTCAGAGTTCTTGGGGTGCCTGGGCGGCTCAGTCAGGGGCTTAGTTGGTTACGTGTCTGTCTTTGGCTCAGGTCATGATCCCGGGGTCCCAGGATGGAGCCCCTGCTAGCAGGAAGTCTGCTTCTCCCTCTCCCTCTCCCTCTGCCTGCCTCTTCCCTGCTTATGTGCTCTCTCTCTCTCAAATAAATAAATAAATACTTATATACATAAATAATATCTTGAATCCTTGAAATCTTAATTTCTTGTGCTTCCCGTGGAGGCCGCATGATGTTCCCGCACCGGTTTTCACAGTCTGTGAAGGGGCGGAATCATCCTCCTGTTCTAGACCGTCCCCTTGGGCCCTGCCTGGGCTGTTGTGTCTCAGACACGCGCCACCAGCCATTGTACAAGGAGTGCCCAGCTTGCGGGCCGTTCTTACGCCTTCCCTGAAGCTGGAAGAGGGAAGTCAACTTTCCAGTGTAAGTCTATAGTGTCAGGGAACGCAAGAGCTTCTTTGGGTTGTTCTAATTTCTCTCCTCCCTGTCCAAGAAGCATGGGGCTTTCCCTTTGTTTCTGTTTCTGTTTTTAAGATTTTATTTATTTATTTGAGAAAAAGAGAGTAAGCCTGAGTGGGGTGGGGGCCGGGGGAGGCAAAGGGAGAGGGAGAAACAGATTCCCTGCTGAGCAGGGAGCCCCACACAGGGCTTGGGGCTCAATCCCGGGACTGCGGGAGCATGACCCAAATCAAAGGCGGTTGCTTCACTAATGAGCTAGCTGCTCAGGCCTCCCTGGGCTACCCTTTAGAGGGTTACTTACCTCTCTTCTTCAGAAACTCCTCCAAGAAGTTTCTACTCCACTTACTTTTGTGACTTCATAAATTGGTGTTTTTGCTTATGCCTGTGAGTATTTTAATTTATACTTTTCAATACGGTTATTAATAACCACCCGTTCTGAGCCCTTGTCCTGTCACTGGGATTTAGTGAGCAGGCAGAGCTCACCATCGGAGAAATCCCTGATCCCCACCCTTGGTACCTGCGTGGCCTAGTGGGAGACACAAGACATTTAAGAGTAACTAGAGTACACGTTTCAGGTACAGTACTCAGGAGTACTCATTTTGTGCCGGTAGTCTACTGAGTACTTTTCAGTGCATCAGGATATAGCTCGAGGGGCGCCTGGCCCAGTCCAAGTCCGTAGAGCACGTGACTTCTCATCTTGGCGGTTGTGAGTTCAAGCCCCAGGTTGGGTATAGAGATTACTTAAAAACAAAATCTTAAAAAGAAAAAGAAAGAAAGAAAGAAAAAGAACACCCATTTGAATCCTGTACTGTAATATTGTTCCATAATTGAGAATCATTGAAGAATCTTCCATAGAAGATGCTGTAGAATGTGGGAGGAGAAAGTGTCCATTAATGAGTCTAAAGTCATGTAAAGATTCTGTTTATTTCGCCAACATTTTGGGGCACCCACTATGCACTAGACTCTCTGATAGGCACTGGGGATAGAGTAAAGGGGAAGGAAAAAGTTCTTGCCATTTAGAAGCTTGTTGCCTGGCGGTAAAACCATAAGCAGATGATTACAAGAGGGTGTGGCAAGTCCTGTGATCAAAACCAGCAGCGGCGCTGTGGGGAGCCGGAGGGAGGACCTGGGCCAGCCTCCTGTTTGTTTGTTTGTTTGTTTGTTTGTTTTTTAAAGATTTTATTTATTTATTTGACAGAGAGAGATCACAAGTAGGCAGAGAGGCAGGCAGAGAGAGAGAGAGAGAGAGGAGGAAGCAGGCTCCCCGCTGAGCAGAGAGCCCGATGCGGGACTCGATCCCAGGACCCTGAGATCATGACCTGAGCCGAAGGCAGCGGCTTAACCCACTGAGCCACCCAGGCGCCCGAGCCTCCTGTTTTGCTAAGAGGATGAGAAAAACTCACAGAGCACAGGCCCAGGCCCACTCACCCTGCCTCACACTTGCAATGTGGTAGCAGCCTGCCAACACTTCTCCATGGCTCCGCCAACTCCCACCTGTTTTTGGGCAGAAATGAAGGTGAATTTGTCAAAAAGATATTGGCAAAGAAAAGAAATTGATAAAAATCAAACCAGACAAAGCAACATGTCAAAACTGTGTCAAAATTGAACTATCTTTTATAACCGTACACACACACACACACACACACACACTCACACAAGCACACACACACGTGTGCGCGTGCGCATGCAGGGAGTAAAGTTTTGTGTACCCTGAGGCAATTTGAAATGCGTTTATGTGCTTTTATGCATTCCTGGCCATGTAGCCCTCATAAAATATTTTTGGTAATTTCTATAAATGATGGGAAACTTTGCAGTGGGTTTGTGTGTTCATAATTTTTATTCATTTTTCGAATTGAAAAAAGTTTAATTCATTTTCCAATTATACCAGCTCTGCATGTTTTTCAATGCTGCTTGAATTTTAAAATTTTGCCTCTGGCCCTAAATGAATTGTCAGGAAGTAAAGTAGTCGAAAGCAATGTTAGCAGCCACTGGTTCCTTATTAATGACTTTAGTTTATCTCAAGGTGATTCTAGAACATGTTTGATATTGCCAAAATATTTTTTCCATTTTCTAGATAATTTTTCTTTGCAAATTTTAATTCCTTTTTAATCAGAGAGGCTTACTCTACTTATTTAGTATTTTAAACCACTGCAAATAGCTTTTTACTTTGGACTTAAGTAGGTTTAATAGTCTTCATAGCAAAGAAAAACAGAAAGAAATCTTTTAGTAGGAATAAGAGGATTAGTGGTTTGGTTTTTGGATATTTTTAAAAAACTATTTTATTTATTTGATAGACAGAGATCTCAAGTAGCCAGAGAAGCAGGCAGAGAGATAGGGGAAGCAGGCTCCCTGCTGAGCAGAGATCCTGATGCCCTGGATCCCAGGAGCCTGAGATCATGACCTGAGCCGAAGGCAGAGGCTTAGCCCACTGAGCCACCCAGGTGCCCCGCTTTTTGGATAATTTTGAAATAAGCATTACATTTATAAATCTTGACTTAGCATTCACATCAAACTGTGAAATGAAGAGATAGGAAATCGGTGCTGTGGATCACTTCTTATTTATTAATCCTTACCATACTAGTAAGCATTTCGTAGCTTTCATCAGACTTAATTAGATATTCTACTCCCTGAGCTTGGCCAGTCGTAGTGAATAAAGATAATGTAGACAAGACCCACTAAATTCTGCCCCAGCCACTACCTGGAAACATTCATTGTCTGGCAATTCATTGCGTCAGCTTATCTGCCATTTCAACCAATTGTTTTCAAACAAGATATTCTCTTTCTTTCTACTGTCCCCAGAGTTCACTGCTTAAAACCTGCCTGTCACCAAGCCTCTTTCTTGCTCCGAAAGTCCTCAGCTTATTAGCAGGATGAATTGCAGCTTTCTCAGCCTGGCATTCTGCATCGAGGACAGGAGAGGTAGTCGATGACTTTTGTTGGTCATGAGGATACGACTGTATCTTGTGTGTTTAACATGTGTTAGACGCTGCGCTAAGGCTTTTCCTGGATTATGTCCTAGAGTCCCGCAGAACAGTTCTGTGTGGCACGTGCTGTCACTGTCCTCCTCTTCTACATAAGGAAGTGGACACTCAGAGAGGTTAATAACTACTCCAGGGATACCTTGAATTTGAACTTCTCTCTGTTGCACTCTTACGTTCTTTTCCTTGCTTTCTGCCGTCTCGCTAACTGTATTTCTGTGGCTCTAAATCCCAGCTCTGCCAGTGAATTTTAATTTTTTGACTTTTTAAATCATGCTGAAATACGCATAACATAAAATACATGCTTTTAGCCATTTCGAAGTGTATAATTCAGTGGTGTTAAGTAATTTGCAATGTTGTACCCCCATCATGATTATCTGTCTCCAGAACTCTTTTGTTATCCTAGACAGAACCTTGTTCCCCGTTAAACGATTACTCTCCAATCCCCCTTATCCCAATATCTGGTAGCCTTCCTTCTGCGTTCTCTCTGTTTGGATTTGCCTGTTCTGGATGTCTTATATGAGTGGGATCGTATATTATTTGTCATTGTATGTCTGGCTTATTTCACTTAGCATGGTGTTTTCAAGATTCGTCCACAGTGTAGCATGTGCCAGAATTTCCTTCCTTTTTCAGGAAGAATATTTCATTGTATTATATACCACATTTTTTTTTTATTCATTCACCTCCTGAAGGGCATTTAGGCGGTTTCTGTCTTTTGGCTATTATGAATAATGCTGGATGAACATCGGTGTCCAAGTATCTGAGTCCCTGCTTTTCTTTTGAAAATACAGTTAGGAGTGGAACTTCTGGTTCGTATGGTAATTCCATTGTTAATTTCTTGAGGATCCACCGTACAGTCTTCTACAGCAGCAGCACCGTGTTGCATTTCTGATAACAACAGTGGCGCACCGGAGACCAGTCTCCAAAGGGTGAAGAGGTAAGGATGAGAAGTGCCTGAAGAGGCATCGATGGGGGAGGACACATGACATCTCTTTCAAGTGTTTCGAGAAGCAAACAGAGTAGCCTGCAGGATGAGTTTTAGCAGATAGATTGCATCTCAACAGGCACCGACAGGCGAGGGAGGACATTCATGTAGAAATTGCGGCGTAATGAAAACTTGGACGTAGGAAAGCTCAGGTCAGGTTTGTGTTCCAGAAACTCATTCAGTTTGTTCACAAAGGGGGGTGGGTAAGGCTTTACAGCACAGGGCCTTGAATGTCAGAATAACAGATTTCTGTTACTCATAAGACTTTAACAAGCAGTAGGAGCTCGTGGAACTTTCTGAGAAGAAAAGAGATCTGAAGAAGGCTGGGTCTTGAATAACATTCCCTCCGTTCTCATGTTTCCGTCTGGCTGGATGTCACATACCCTCTAGTAGATACGTCACGTGTGTCCCACATCCAATAAATGATTGATTGATAGCACAGAGCCCTAGGACCCCGTCCATTTTCTGATGTGTTGTTTGTGTGAATATGTAGAAAATCAATGGATTTTTTAACAGTCTGACTTTCTATATAATTATTTTGTCAAAGTTACAAATGCTTTTCCAGAATAATGAATGGGTTACCTGAGTATGCCTTTTATTCCGATGGATTTTACAGGAATGACAGCTATTTGTTAGAGCGTGTCTTTGCCAGGACAATGAAAAAGAAAACAGCAATTACAAATAGAACGCACACCTCCAAACCAGTCATGCTCTGGCTGCAGACAGGAAACCCCAGTTGGTCCCAGCCTGCACTGGTGGCTCAGCCCTGCGATGGCAAACCTGAACAGTAGGTTATTTGTTTATTTTTCAGAACAGGCAAGATTCATGTTGAAATCAACATAGAGAAGGGCAAGGTTTTCTTCTGGTCACTAGATTGGGTGGCACATTTCCCCCCCACACACAAGAAGAGTGATTGTGTTTTCTGAGATCAGCAGAAACTGGGGTGGTGGTGGGTTTGTTCAGTGTCTATGACAGCTTCAGCTCCACACTGTACAGCAAGAGACCACAAGGCCACTTACATGTATCTGTACCGATTTAAAGCAAGTCAGACTCGGGGCACCTGGGTGGCTCAGTGGGTTAAGCCTCTGCCTTCGGCTCAGGTCATGATCCCAGAGTCCTGGGATCAAGCCCCGCATCGGGCTCTCTGCTCAGCAGGGAGCCTGCTTCCTCCTCCTCTCTCTCTCTGCCTGCCTCTCTGCCTACTTGTGATCTCTCTCTCTCTGTCAAATAAATAAATACAATCTTTAAAAACAACTCAGACTCACTCCGAAGGGCCAATTTCTACCACATAAAGATGTTATCATCAGGAGGCGAAAGGAAAAATGAATATCCAGAAGTAGCAATGACTTTGTGTAAATACTTAAGGATGAAAATCACTACATTTTTGGTTTTTTTCAAGATTTTATTTATTTATTTGACAGAGAGAGAGAGAACACAAGCAGGAGGTAGTGGCAGAGGGAGAGGGAGAAGCAGGCTCCCCACTGAACAGGGAACCCAACACAGGGTTCAATCCCAAGACTCCGGGATCATGACCCAAGCTGAAGACAGACGCTAAACCAATTGAGCCATGCAGGCGCCCCTGAAGGTCACTATATTTACTGAGAACTTACCATGGGCACGTTTACTTCTTCCACCTTCTCCATATTGGGCCTACCCTACCCTGTAGGGTAGGTATTATTCTCCCCAAATTGTACCTGAGGTGACAGATGGGCAGTAGGTCATCTTGGCTCCATGATGTATGGCTTAATGCAACAGAGGTTGATTTCTTATTCTTGTCATCGGCGGCCTGGCTCAGCAGGGGACTCTACCATGCAGACCCTGAGGGACTTGGGGTTCTTGTATCCAGAGCTCTCACACTCTGAGAGGGCCTTGGAATTCTCCACTGGGTTGTTGCATCCATCTGGTAGGTAATGGAGGAAAAGCCATAGAGAGCGGTGAGGGGTGCTTGACAGGTAGAGAATAGCCCAAAGCCCCCTCGGGTTCTTGCATCAATCTCAGGGGAGGTGAGCCATGGTCCTTTCCATTGGGTCCAGATATGGTTCCGTTTGACTCCGTGCTTTATGAAGTGACAAGTCATTTGTTCCCCATCCCAACACCCCTCTGGATACAATGGCACCACCACAGGACAGTTTCTTCTTATTTATAAACAATAAATGGATATTTGGAGAAGGCTCGTGACTTCCTCTGAGGTGGAGCTGGGTCATGAACCCAAGACTCCTGTCTCTCAGTGTATGTTAAAGGTGGTATTACCTTCCCTTGATCTGGGCACCAACTATTAAAATGTATGCCGTTAATATGAGTCACCAAATGGGAAGAGAGCTTTAAGATCCAATCCAGTCCCCCATCCCTTCTGTTTGCCTTATGTGTCTGCGTCTGCTGGGAGGCCACCCTTAAAGCATCACCG
Organism: Mustela nigripes; assembly: GCF_022355385.1. Classification (NCBI taxonomy): domain Eukaryota; kingdom Metazoa; phylum Chordata; class Mammalia; order Carnivora; family Mustelidae; genus Mustela; species Mustela nigripes. Next base: position 7,435,320 of record NC_081575.1, on the reverse strand, counting down.
GACCTCATTGCGAAAGGCAGATAGGTATTTGAAGGCCATTAAATTTAGAGTGTTGGCCATGAAAGGGTTTTCCGTTTCTGTCAGGACCTCAGTCTGCTTGCGGCCATGGGCACATCGTAAGGAATGATGGCAGGAATAGCACTAGCTAGGAGGATTTCCTGAGGATTGCTGTGCACCTGGCATTGTAGGAGGACATTTTGTGCACAATTTTTAAAAAAGATTTTATTTTTAAGGAATCTCTACCCCCCAACATTGACTGAGCCAGCCAGGTGCCTCATTATGTGGATTATTTTAATAAATCTTCACAAACCCCCATGAAAGTGGTAGTGTTATTCTTCCCATTTTACAGATATGGAAACTGAGACTCAGTGTAGAGCCCCTTGTTCAAGTTACTCAGCTAGGAGGTAGCAGAGCCAGATCTCAGCCCAGGGCTATCTGTCACTGAAGCCTGTGTTCCTAAGTACCAATGACAGTTGCAAGTGTCACTGGAGCTTTCTGCCTCCCTTAGAAAAAAATGGAGCAGCACTGGTTCGGGGGGGCTGGAGCATGATGCTTGCCTGACATGCCCACGGGACAAGTTGGAAGGCAGGGGAGAGGCAGAGCATCGCTGCTGAGCGGTGACTCCGAGAAAGTACAGAACAGCTAGTGTTCATCTCAGTATCGCAATTCCTAATGGTCAATGCAGGGTCAGGCCTTTTGAAAGTTGCAGGGCATGGTGCTGGAGCTGAAATTAGAATTTGCTCCCCGTACTCTGAAGACGAGCTCCAGTCCTCTGTGAAAGGCACGTGGTTGGCTCTTCTCAGTGTTCAAAAGCCAACAAACATTTAGCATGATGAGCACCGAGTCATGTGTAGAATTGCTAAGTCACTACATTGCACACCTGAAGCTCATGTTCGCTCTCTCTTAAAATAAAATATTTTTTCAAAAAAAAGAATAAATTATCCAGCCCCAAACGTCTGTAGTGCGGGAACTGAGAATCCCTGGTGTAAGATGGTAGCGTTCATGAGCGCAGGGATTGCGCCTGCCGTGTTTATCATTCTGGTCCATGCTCCCAGAACAGGGCCTGGCATGATAAATACGTGCCAACCGAATACAGGAATGGATGGGTGATGACGGAGGGACCCCAGGTAAGGCTTCTTGATTCCACATACTGCCCTTTGTGTTCAGAAGGTGCCAAGACAGGGTGCTGCGTTCTGCGCCGCTGTGCTCTGCGCTGATGGCCAAGCTCAAGGCTGCGCAGCCCCGTGGGATGGGGAGACGCTTTAAGGCCAAATTCTAGGTGCATCAGGGCAGACAACCGCAGATATCCAAACCAAGCAGGCAAAACAGACAGTTTCCAAACTGTTTCTCATCTTACGAATCCGTTATTCGCCATTTCCATGACATGATTTTGGCAACAGGAGACAATTGAGACAGAAAGGTTGATGAAATTATGAGATAAATCGAAGTATGTCATCAGTCGTGCGGCTGCACACCCACACACTCAGGCTGTTTTGTTTTCCTCAATGGCAGTCGTGCTCTACGGTCAGTTTTAGGACTCTGCCATTCACTTAATGGTGTTACGTGGTGGCCTTTTCATACCAGTGTGTGTATTAATAGATGTATATTTGTTTTTTTTTTAATTTTTTTTTATTTGACAGAGAGAAATCACAAGTAGATGGAGAGGCAGGCAGAGAGAGAGAGAGAGGGAAGAAGGCTCCCTGCTGAGCAGAAAGCCCGATGCGGGACTCGATCCCAGGACCCTGAGATCATGACCTGAGCCGAAGGCAGTGGCTTAACCCACTGAGCCACCCAGGCGCCCCTTTTAATGGTTGAATAGTATTCCCTGGACTGCATGTTTCAAAATTTAACAATCCCTTATTGGTGAACATTTAGGTCATTTTCCGCTTCTCATTTTGACCCAAAAGCAAAAAAAAAAAAAAAAAAAAAAAAAGTTTTCATTTACTTTTGGTCCCCAGCCTTCTAGAAAACTTAATTTAGCAATTCCAAGCATTTCCTCAGTCTAGTCCAATAATTTTTTGGTAAATACACGACTTAAACTTCAGCCTCTCTTGGTAAATAATGAAGAAATTGTCCTGCTTCTTTTCCCTCCTCTCCTGTTTTTGTCCCGGGGCAATATTACGTGGCAGTGGGGACCGCCTAGCATCTGCCTGCTGTCATTTTTGACATTGCACATTCATCCCTTTTCCCCATTCTGTGGTTTATGGTCAGCCCCCCCCCCTTTTAAAAAAAAGATTTTATTTATTTATTTGACAGAGAGACAGATAGTGAAAGAAGGAACACAAGCATGGGGAGTGGGCAGAGGGAGAAACAGGCTTCCCAAGGAGCAGGGAGCCCAATGCGGAACTTGATCCCAGGACCCTAGGATCATACCTGAGCCGAAGGCAGAGGCTTAATGACTGAGCCATCCAGGCACCCATTAGTTCTCATTCTTATAGTCTATGAAATTGCCATGAATGCAGATTATATTAGCGTCAACTGAACCACTCACTGCTCACACACACACACACACACACGTAGATTAAACAGATGGGTGGATAAGTATACACGTATCTCACATAGATTATAACCTTTTTTAAAGATTTTATGTATTTGGGAGAGAGAGTGAGCACAGAGGGAGAGTGAGAGGGAGAAGCAGATTCCACGCTGAGCAGGGAGCCCAAAGCGGGGTTCTATCCTAAGACCCTGGGATCATGACCTGAGCCAAAGGCAGATGCTTTACCCACTGAGTCACCCAGGTTCAACTCCCCCCGCCTGCCCCCTCCCCTGGCCATGTAGATTATAATCTTAAATCAGAAGATCAGGTCATCTTGGTAGTTTCCATTTTCTTTACAATTTCTTTAAAAAAAGAGTAAACCAGATTCAACAGTTTTCCAAAACACACACACACACACAGACCCCTAAAACTAGGTTCAAGGGTGACTTGCTGGAAGCTGTCTCACTAAGAAGTGACGGATTTGGGATTCAGACCTTGTCCAGCTCGCCCCAAAGCTGGAATTCCTGGCACCATACGGCCCTGCCCCTCGCTGGCTTCATTCTCTGGTGATCTCCGTGGAAGAGCTGACATAGGAAAGGAGCTGGGAACTTGTGGGGGAAGACACTGCAATTTTGGCTGCTCTGCCCGTATCTGCCAGTGACCAGGAAACTGCTGAAGTATCGATTTTGCAGCTAAAAGAACTATTAATGAGTAGGCAAATTCACAAATATAGAATCCACAAGTAAGGAGGATTCACTATGTCTTTAATGTTATGGCTTCTCTGGTTATTTTGAAACTCAAAGCTGAAAATGCAATTTGTTGCTCTTTTTGAGTTATTTGGGGATCTCCTCTAGGGCTAGAAACTTCAGACTTTATATCCAGTTGGTGGAGAGCAGCCAACATGATTTCACCAGATTATCACTCAAAAGCCTTCCTTATTCAAAACTATGAATAACTCTTTCCTTAGTTTTCTCTACATTAAACATGAGGGTTGAATGCAGTGGCCTGAGGTCATTTCTAGATACGATTTTACTAGTTTCCTGTGGTTCTGGTGACAAAATATCACAAACTTAATGGCTTACAACAACAGTAAGATGTTCTCTCATAGCTCTACAGGCCAGGAGTCCAAAATCAGTATCCCTGGGCCAAATGCACAGTGTTGGTGAGACCATACGACCTCCATGGGCTTTAGGGAAGAATTCCTTCCTGTCTCTTCCAGCTTTCCGGTGGCTGCCAACAGGCCTTGTTTTGTGGCCACATCACTCCGATTTTCAAGGTTAGCATCTTCAAATCTCTCTCCACTGCATTTTCACATCTTGCTTCTCCTTTCTGTGTCTGTCAAATCATTCTCTGCTTCCTTCTTATGATATATGTGATACCAGTTAGGGTCCCACCTGGATAATTCAGAATGAATTGCACATCTCAGGATTTTTAATCTAATCACTTCTACCAAGAACCCTTTTCATTATAAGGAAATATTTACAGGTTCCAGGGATTGGGACCTGATGTTTTCGGGTGACCGTTACGCAGCCGACTATAGTAACCATCTGTGAATTTTAGTCTCTCTACAAAGTCAAAGATGAGGACTTAGAAGCCAAAAGAAAATGTGGTTCACGGTGCTTCTGTACGTATCTTTATTCACATGAGCTACCAGACTTGGTCTTTACCTGCAGTTATAGAAGTTTACCTAGGTGGGTTATTCATTCCAAATGAGATTGGAGAATGTTTCCGATAAGATCTAGTGTGCAGCTGGACTGGGCTCTCGTCACCAAGAGCCATCTGACAATGCGTTTGCACCTGGTAAGGACTCCGTCAGGCAAAAGTCGCAGGAAAGTGGTAGTTACTTCTTCAGCTTCCATGACTGGCTAAAGTGAAGTGTGGTGTTGTGGTATATTGACATGTTATTCGAGCAGGAATGTGATATGACATAGGTTTAACGTGAATCATATAGAGATGTACTGTTCAAACAAAATGAATCAGACTGTCCTTTCTCTGTCTGGTTCCGCCACAAAAGTGGAATTGAAGTGGCTTCAGTAAGTACGATGAACTCTTTGACTTTGTAGCGACTGTCTTCATATGCCCCTTCACTTGCACTTCCCAATCTACAGGAGTCCTTGTTCCCATTTCGGATGGTAGAATTCTCTGCACTTTGTTGTTGGTTTGTTTTGTTTTTAATCAGGGACCCTCAGTAGCATTGTTTACAGGCTCTGGAAGTTATCAACAGCACAGCCTGTTTTATTTTTTGGAAGTATAGTTGAGATACAATTAGTTTCAGGTGTATAGCGTAGTGATTTGATAATTATCTACATGACAGAATGCTCTCCATGATAAGTGTAGTCACCATACGAAGTTCTTAAACTATTACTGACTGTATTCTCTATGCTGTAATTTTCATCTCTGAGACGTCTTTCTTTTTTCAAATTTTTATTTGATCTCTAGTTAGTTAGCATATAGTGCAGTATTGGTTTCAGGAGTAGAGTTTAGGGATTCATCACTTATGTAGAACAACCGGTGCTGTCCTTAATACCCACCACCCATCTAGCCCCTCGCCCACCTGCTTCCCTCCAGCAACCCTCATTTCTTTTATTTTTCTTCCAAATTTTTACTCAAAGATTTATTTATTTCATAACTGGAAATTCTTACCTCTTAGTCCTCTTCACGTCTTTTGCCCATCCCGTACTTCTCCCCCTTCTGGCGACTACTAGTTTGTTTTCTGAAACAAACTTTTATGAGTCTATTTCTGTTTTTTTTTTTAACTATTGTATGTTTTGTTTTATTTTATTCCACATATAAGGGAGATCATATAGCATTTGTCTTTTTTTAAAGTCTGACTTATTTCACTTAGCATCAAAGCCTCTAAGAGGATGCATCCATGTTGTCACGAATGCAAGATGTCATTCTTTTTATGGCTGCGTAGTATTCCATTGTAGCTATACATCACATCTTCTTTATCCATTCATCTATCGATGGACAATTAGGTTTATCCCATATTTTAGTTATTTTAAATAAACCTTCAATAAACATAGGAGTGCATATATGTTCCAGAATTCTTTTTTTAAAAAAGATTTTATTTATCTATTTGACAGAGAGAGATCACAAGTAGGCAGAGAGGCAGGCAGACAGAGAGAGAGGAGGAAGCAGGCTCCCCGCTGAGCAGAGAGCCTGATGTGGAGCTTGATCCCAGGACCCTGAGATCATGACATGAGCCGAAGGCAGAGGCTTAACCCACTGAGCCACTCAGGTGCCCCTAGAATTCTTCTCTTTTAGTAAATACCCAGAAGTAGAATTATTGGGCCATATGGTAATTACATTTTTAATTTTTTGAGGAATTTCCATAGTGTTTTTCACAGTGGCTGTACCAATTTCCACTCCCACCGACAGCGCACAAAGGTTCCCTTTTCTTCAGATCCTCACCAACAACACTTGTTATTTCCTTGCTTTTCCCATATTCAACCCCCTAATAGCACACTAGGGCTGACTCGCTCCCGGCCCTTCCGTCAGCCATCATCAGTTCTCTTAGGATGATCCTAGCACCGCCCCCCAAGAGCCCCCAACTGAACATCCTCTGAACTGAAATGACCAGATTATAGTTTGGGCCTGGTTATGACTGCGAGGTAAAGCTCTCAAGGGACATTTATATCTAGTTAGATAATAAGTAGGGCTGCTTTTATGATTTTTCTCTGCATTTTCCAGAGTAGCTTTCAGAACAGACTGTCTATGCTGATAAACTAGGTGTTAACTAGTTTAACTAGATAAACCAGATGCAAGACATTCAACCCTGACCCAGTGCAAGGAGAATTTGGGGCCAGCTTCTTCAACTAGGCTACCTTATCTTCATTAATGATGGTGATTAGATGCTCTGTTATCTGTATTCTGCTTGTTACAAGGATGATTTGAGGTGGTTTACAATAAAAATATGTTTATGATAAGTCTGTTAAAAAAAGCTCCATGGAGGTTGAGAAAACACAATGTATTAGTTCCTTTTATCTGATACAAAGAAAACGTACACCTTCTTTATGGGGGCCAAACCACATCCTGTTTATGTTTACTAAGTTCTTCCTGGCGTCACTGATTGGGAGGGGGTGGTTGAGATAGATACCGCCTTCTAGAAGTTATTTATCGTAGGGATCCATATGCATGAGACACTGGACAACAAAATTGAAAGCTGTCTATCATAACATGCAGAGAAGCATCATTCATTGTCATTTTGAGCATTAAATTTTGAGCCTTTGTCCCGAGCATTAGAAAACGATAAGGTTTGTTTGTTGTTACATGTTTGTGGTCGTTGTATTTCAGGTGTTTTTTTTTTTTTTTTTTTTAAATAATCTGCTTTGGATAAAAGTTTCACATTTCGAGGGTGCCTGGCTGGCTCAGTTGATAAATCAGGCAACTCTTGATTTCGGGGTCATGAATTCAAGTCCCAGTGTTGGCTGTAGAGATGACTTAAATAAATAAACTTTAAAAGAAAGTCCCACATTTTATACTTCATGGGTAGAACAGACAAAAAATGATATATAGTCTTGGATGGGCTGACCTTTGAGAATTCTGTTTGGAAAAAAAAAAAAGAATTTTGTTTGACTTGCTCTGTGTTCTCTCGGCATTTATAAAAATGGAGGGGTAATTTTTTCAGGAACATACAGCCATGTACTTTTGATTCTTTGATACTTATTAGACTGTAATTTAGTGATATTGCTTCTGAGGGCTGAGAGGCCATATGCAGGCTTTTTTTAAGCCAATAGATCTTCACTATTAGAGCAGAGTGAATCAACAAGTTCTTAAGATGCAAGAAATTGCCTGCTATCTAATAGCTTAAGAGAGTAGTGTCATCAAACTGACAGCAGGCAGGCATGTTTTCAAAGGGCAAGACTGCAGAATAAATAAGAGTTTCACTTGTTTTGCGTCTGAGGAAAATAAATGTTCAAAAAGGCTAAAATGTGTAGTGATTGCAAACCCAAGCTCCATACCATTTGGATTGGAAACCAGGAGGCTCTTATTTACCCAGGCTGCTTGTTCTTTAGGTCCCAGTTTGCCCTACACAATAGTAGTGCTGGATTGGAAGTCATCTAAACATCTTTTAATTTTATTATTATTACTCTCTAATGTTTTATTTTTAAGTGATCTTTCCATCCAGCGGCGGGGCTTGAACTCAACCCTGAGATCGAGAGTCACTCCACCACTTGCTTTTCCCCTCCCCCCCCCCCCCCCCCGCCCCGCCTTCTTTCCGTTCATCCATTGGGTTCTTCGGCGCACATTTGCTCAACGATATGCGTGTCTCGCAGTGTGCAAGCTGCCGTCTTAGAAGGCGGCGGGTGGGGGGCCGCCGTCTGTCCGAAAAGTAGAGAAGACATACATAGGCCGGGCGGCTCATGCCTTCGGAGAGTGCCCGTTCTCGTAGGAAAGACAGGCAGATGCTGACGAAACGTTTGATTCTTGTTTCTCTAACTGTGTATTTTGGGTAATTCTCCCTTGCCATGCCACACATGAAGCCGTCCTCAAACCCTTCCTCGCCCTGTGTGAATGCCTGTTTCTACTGATGAATCATTGAACGCGACACCAAAAACCAGTTATGTACTCTACAGTACTCTACAGTGCCGAACTGAACATAATAAAACAAATAAAACCCCTTCTTCACCCTTTGCTCATGCGTTCTTCACCTCTGCCTGCGCTTTTTCATACTCCGAAAGGCCACGTCTACAGCCCCTTCTTTGTAGCTGCTTCTCACCCCCTCTTGGTCATCTCTTGAGTCCCCCCTAGCAGCGGCACCAGGCGACACTCAAGAGTCGGGGCAGAGGGAAGCTGCCGCATCTGGCTCCTCTGCTTCTACTGGTGTAACAAAAGGCTTGGGTTCTCTTTTCTCTGAGAAAAGAAACCTCATCATAGTCAAACAAGAAGACAACCTGTAGTTATGATAAAACCTGGGAAAGGACATACAAAAGCAAGCCCTGCTCATTAAAACTGAGAAGGGAAAAGAAACACATTGCTAGCGTTGAGAAGCCAGATACAGGACCATGCCTTCAGAATCACTGGAGCTGCCCTCGATTAGAATTCCCTTTCTTGTACGGATTTTTAACGGTGACTTTCAAGTTCTTACGCTAGTTTGCACCTTCACCACAGTCACAGCAGTGAGATGGGCATTCAGCTCGCAGGCGACTCGTACCCAACTTGCTGGGCTGGTTTTTGAAACTTCGAATACGCCCCTATCGCTTTAGGTACGTCGGTACATTTGTACCTGGGTACATGTAGAGGTACTGGATCATGGGCTTAGAATGTAATAATAATCTCTGTCAGTCACATTGACTGAACACACGTTGCAGAACAAAGAGGGAAATGAGATGACAGACATTGTCCTGACAGAGAGTGCACAGAGATTGTTCCCAGCAGAGAAAGCGGTCTTCCCTTGACTGGGACTGGTGTTCAGGACAAACGTGTGCGTTGTTCCGGGCTCTCCACCGTCCGAAAGCTGTTGATGCTCCACACTCTGCCTGTGTTGTGTTTCTTATCTGAATGACTAAGAGTAGTGCCGTCTCTAGACATAGCAGCTGTGTGATGTGCTGACAAACATCCAGTCTAAAGCAGGGCTCATTTCCAAAGGTATGACTGGGAGTTGGGTTAACGTCTGCATTTGAGGGAATATGAGAAGAGTGTGTCTTCCACATCTTCTTCCATTTCCGCAGAAATGTCCTCCCGGCTCTGTGTGCCGGACTTTGTCTTGTTGGAAGAAGAGAATGTAGCTGAGTAGATATCACATCTTATATGGAGTTTTTTGGTGCTCTTTCTTTCTTTCTTTTCTTTTTTTTTTTTTTTAAAGATTTTGTTTATTTATTTGACAGACAGAGATCACAAGTAGGCAGAGAGAGAAGGGAAGCATGCTTCCTGCTGAGCAGAGAGCCGGATGTGGGGCTGGATCCCAGTGATGAGGGAGCAGGAGGCTGGCTGAGGACAAAGCAAGAGCTGGCGCCTTGCAACCCCCCCCCTTCACCCGCTCCCCCTCCATAGGTGTAGCATTCCTCAGGCACCCCTGACTGCCATAAAATGATAAATAGTTAACTTGCTGAGATCACAATCCTGCAAGACAGGAGTCTCCCTTGGTTTACAAATGTCCTTGAGATTACAACAAAGAAGTAACCTTATCAATAGCCCAATTTCCAAAGACACAGAACTCAGTTCCTCAAGCCCTAATGTCACCCTCCCCTCCATGAAAAACCGAAGGAGGTGGAGGTAGAAGGAAAAGTAAATAAAGTTAAATTTCATCTAAACCTAAATCTCATTAACAAGGATGCTTGATAGCAGGAATGTAACATTCCACCAGACTCCCAATTGTCTTTACTTGATAGCAACTAAGCCTTCAATATCCTGATAGTATTCTTTGCCCCAATAGCCCTTCTGAACACCCCTTTGTCCTCACCTATCCAACTCCTGCGTATATAACCAACCACCCCTCACAACCCGGGGCGGCAGCAGCTCTTCCTGCCCATGGGTCCTGTCCCCGTGCTTTAATAAACCACCATTTTGCACCAAAGATGTCTTAAGAATTCTTTCTTTAGTCATCAGCTCCGAACCTCACCCCACCGAACCTGACTTAGGTTCTGGGACTTCATCACCAGGACCCTGGGATCATGAGCCGAGCAAAAGGCAGAGGCTTTAACCCACTGAGCCACCCAGGCGCCCCTCTTCTTCCTTTTTAAAAGATATTTATTTATTTGAGAGAGAGAGCGCGAGCGAATGAGCAGGGGGGAGGAGTAGAGGGAGAGGGAGAAACAGGGAGCCTGACACAGGGCCTAATCCTGGGACGTCAAGATCATGACCTGAGCTGAAGGCAGATGCTCAACCCATTGAGCCAGCCAGCTCCCCTCACTTTTTAAAAAAGATTTATTTGAGAGACAGAGTCAGAGTGCATATGAGCGGAGGCGGGGGTGGGGGGAGAGGGAGAGATTCGCAAGCAGACTCTCCACTGAGTGCAGAAGCCAACAAGGGGCTTGATCTCACAACCCTGAGATCATGACCTGAGCCCAAATCAGGAGTCAGGCACTAAACCGACTGAGCCACGTAGGCACCCCTGGTGCTCATCTTTTACTGTGATATGGATGAGTCTTGAAGTTAGAAAGTGACCGTAAACATCTTTGGTATAGACCTGCCCTTGTCAGTCTAATACTCACTCTCCATATGTGGCTATTTAAGTTTAGTTCAAATGAAATTTTAAAAAATTCAGGGGCACCCAGATGGCTTAGCCAGCTGAGTGCCCAACTTGATTTCAGCTCAGATCATGATCTCAGGGTCCTGGAATTGAGACCCACGTTGGGCTCTATACTCAGCATGGAGTCTGCTCGACCCTTTCCCTCTGCTCCTGTCCCATCTCGTGCTCTCTCTCTCAAGGTATAGATACAGAATATTTCCATCATAACAGAAAGTTGTGAGTTCTGGTATAGCCAGCTCCCTTATTTAGCTTTATTGTAGGGCTTCAATGGAAATCCCCACACCCCCACTCTAGGGCGAGTAATAGAGATCTAGTACACGTGACAACTCTGAAGTAATGAGTATTTAGCTGACTGAAGGGGAGTGGGGTCAGGAAAGGCATGCCATTCTAATCTTGTAAGATTTGGAAAAAATATTTTTTATTGTCCTTATGCTATTTAATTAGAAGAATTAATAACATATTAAAAGCAAAACAATAAAGAGAATTGGGAGGTATTTTGACATTTACTACAGAGCTTTTTACAGTTGAAGAACCAGATGTATAATAATATATGAAAAGCTTTTAGCAGGCTCCAAATGTAAGTGCTATGGTTTTTTTCTTTTAGGACTTAACAACTGGTTTCCTGAAATGGTTCTTAAATATTGACCTAGCTAGAAGCAAAGCCTTGGGGACCTGGGCTTGCCCAAGTGTGACATTTTGTGTCATATTGTGTTAATGTCATGTAGCACCACAGTATGGTAGGTTCGGTTACAGATACGAGAACGTGCGAATATCCTTTGCAACTAACACGTGGCATGTATCTTACTTCATGGGAATGTCCACTGAAATAATTGCCCATCACATCTTAAGCATCTTTCCCCAACTACCTATGCATTAGGAAAGGAGTACTACATGGTAGAACTGAAGCATATACAGGATCCACGTGTAATTTCTTAGTTCCTCTTAGAGGAAATGGAATTTCGAAAACCTGGAGGATATTGCACACAGATCTGTGTACATGCCCATGTACGCGTGTGTGTGGGCACATACATACACACACATCTCTGAGGTTATATTAAAGGAGATCATTAGAACATAAGATGTATAATAAAAAAATTAAAAAATTAAAACAAAACCAAAAGATACATCTATCAGGGACTGCTGTATGTTGAATGGCCACTCTCCTCCCCCTCTTTTTACCCCCCCTTCCTTTGTGATAAATAATAGTGTGAGAAAAGTCTGGCATACGTAATTTTCTTTATTGTCCACAGTCTTAAATTGAGCCATAAAACCCATCCTTTACAACCAGCAAATCAAAGATTGGAAAGATTTTCTAAATAAAGTCCATCTCTTGTGAGTGCTCTTAGTGAGGAAGATGAAAGACATGATTCTGGAGTCTCATTAGGTGTGGTTCAGTTGTCTGTGGCTTCTTGTTCATATGTTCCACTATTCACATTGAATGATGAAGGCTCTGTAAATGAGTTATTTCAAGGTGCCCAATGCTCTACTATCTAGCAAAGCATTTTATTTCCATGGGATTTAAAAAAAAAAAAAAGATTTTATTTATTTATTGACAGAGAGTGAGCAGGGGAGCACTGCAGGGGAACTGGCAGAGGAAGCAGGCTCCCCACTGAGCAGGGAGCCCCACATGGGGCTCGATTCCAGGACCCTGGGATCATGACCTGAGCCGAAGGTAGTTGCTTAACCAACTGAGCCACTCGGGCTCCCCTCCATGGAATATTTTATTCAAGTTGGCAAATTATGGGCACAAAGACTTTGAAAATCGCACTTATATGTCAAATAAAGGAAAGGAGTGTGAAAGTTTATTTTTCCCTAAAATGTGCCATTGAAATGCAATCTGATTTTTACTCTCAGGTCATAGATGTCATTGCACGGTCATCTGTCATCAGGGAGCACTCCCTAGTACCCACTACAGACCAATTACTAGTAATGAAATTGAATCAGTAATGAAAAAACTCCCCAAAATCAAAAGCCCAACAGTAGATGGCTTCACAGGTAAATTCTACCAAACGTTTAAAGAAGAATTAATACTGGGGCACCTGGGTGGCTCAGTTGGTTGGATGTTTGATTCCTTTTTTTTTTTCCAAAAAAAAATTTTAAATTTTATTTATTTGTTTGACACAGAAAGAGAAAGAAGGAGAGAGCAAACACAAGCAGGGAGCGCGACAGGCGGGGGAGAAGCAGGATCCGCACTGAGCAAGGAGCCCGATGACCTTCGCTGAAGGCAGCCTTTTAACCAACTGAGCCACCCAGGTGCCCCTGGATGTTTGACTCTTGATTTCAGCTCGTGCCATAGTTTTGGGGTCATGAGATTGAGTCCCGTATTGGGCGTTACACCGGGCATGGAGCCTGCTTGGGATTCTGTCTCTCCCTCACCCACTGCCCCTCACCACCCTCATGTGCTCTCTTACTAAACAAAACAAAACAAAACAAAACAAAAATAACAACAACAAAAGAAACAAAAAAGGAAGAGTTAATACCTATTCTTCTCAAACTATTCCTCCCACCCACCAAAAGAAGAGGAGGATGGAAGACTCCCAAATTCATTCTATGAGGCCAGCATTACCCTGATACCAAAACCAGATAGAGACCCTACAGAAAAAGAAAACGACAGACATAGAGGCAAAACTCCTCAACAACGTATTAGCAAAACAAATCTAACAACACATTAAAAAAATAATTCACTGTGATCAAATGGGATTTATTCCACTGTTACAAGGGTGACTTAATATTCACAAATCAATGTGATACCTCACATTAGCAAGAGAAAGGCTGAAAACCAAATGATCATTTTGGTGAATACAGAAAAAGCATTTGACAGAGTACAATGTCCATTTATAATAAAAATTCTGAACAAAGTGGGTTAGAGAGAACATACCTCAATGTAATAGAAGCCATATATGACAGAACCACTGTTAATGTGGTTTTTGATGAAAGAGCTTTTGTTTAAGATCAGGAACAAGACAAAGATGTCCACTTTCACCACTTTTGTTCAACATAGCATTGAAAGTCCTAACTACAGCGATCCAACGAGAAAAGGAAATAAAAGGCATCTAAATTGGTACGAAGTAAATCTTTCACTGTTTGCAGACGACATGATACTCTATATAGAAAACCCCCAAAGAACTCCACCAGAACACTAGTAGAACTTATAAATGAATTCAGTAAAGTTTTAAGACCCAAAATTATTATACAGAAATCTGTTGCATTTCTATACATTAATAATGAAGAAGCAGAAAGAGAAATTAAGAAAACAATCCCATATACAATTGCACCCAAAATAATAAAACGTGTTTTTCACAGAACAAGAACCAATAATACTAAAATTTAAATAGAAACACAAAAGACTACAAATAACCAAAGCAATCTTGAGAAAGGAAAAAGCTGGGGCATCACAATCTCAGACTTCAAGATACACTACAAAGCTGTAGTCATCAAAACAGTATGGCACCAGCACAAAAATAAGCACACAGATCAATGGAACAGAATAGAGAGCCCAGAAATAAAGCCATGCTTATATCGTCAATTAATCTATGATAAAGGGGGGAGAAATATCCAATGGGAAAAAAGGCAGTATTTTCAAGAAATGGTGTTGGAAAACTAGCTACATGCAAAAGAATAAAACTGGACCACTTTCTTCCACTCTACACAAAAATAAACGGATTAATGGATTAAAGATGTAAAAGTGATACTTGAAACTATAAAACTCCTGAAAGAAAATATCAGCAGTAATTACTTAGACATCAGCTATAGCAACATGTTTAAAGATCTGTTTCCTAAGGCAAGGGAAACAGAAGCAAAAATAAATGATAGGAAATAAAGGAAAATAAAGGAAAAATACAGGAAAAAAAAAAGGAAAAAATAAAAAAAAAAGAAAGAAAAAAAATAAAGGAAACCATTAACACAACCAAAAGGCAACCTCCTGAATGGGAAAAGATATTTGCAAATGATATATCCAATAAGGGGTTAATATCCAAAATATGTAAAGAACTTATACAATTCAACACCAAAACCCCCAAATCATCCATTTAAAAAATGGGCAGATGATCTGAATAAACATATTTTTCATAGAAGACATATAGATGGCCAATAGACACATGAGAAGATGTTCAACATCAGTCATCATTAGGGAGATGCAAATCAAAATTATAATAAGATACCATCTCACACCTGTCAGGCTAAAAAAAAAAACCAAGAAATAACAAGCATGGGAGAGGATGTGGAGAAAAAAGGCGATACCACCTTATATCAGTGAGAGTGGCAAAAATCAACAAGGCAAGAAACAAGTGTTGGTGAAGATGTGGAGAAAAAAGGAACCCTCTTGCACTGTTGATGGGAATGCAAACTGGTGCAGCCACTGTGGAAAACGGTATGGAGTTTCCTCAAAAAATTAAAAATTGGAAATACTATATGAGCCACTAGCCCTACTACTGGACATTTATCTAAGGAAAACAAAAACAGTAATTCCAAAAGATAGATGCACTCCAGTGTTTATTACAGCATCGTCTACAATAGCTAAGATATGGAAGCAACTCAAGTGTCCATCAATAGATGAATGGATAAATAAGATTAGTATATACATATGTAACAGAATATTACTCAGCCATAACAAAGAACGAAGTCTTGTCATTTGCAACAACATGGATGGAGCTAGAGGGTATCATGCTAAGCGAATGACGTCTGTCAGAGAAAGACAAATACCATAGGATTTCACTGGCATGTGGAACTTCAGAAACAAAACAGACAAATAAATAAAAAATGGACAAATATGATCCAGCAGTCCCACTTCTGGGTATATATCTGAAGGGAATGAAATCAGGATCTGAGACACCTGAATTCCTATGTTTATTGAAGCATTATTCCCAATAGCCAAAACATAGCAACAACACAAGTGTCTACTCATGAATGAATGGATAAAGATGATATAGCATATTTATATAATGGAATATTATTGAGCTTTGAGAAGAATGGAAATCCTGCCATTTTTGACAACCTGGATGAAACTTAAGGGCATTATACTAAAATTATACTAAAATAAGCCAGGAAGTCATACAGAGAAAGACAAATACTGTATGAACTCATTTATGTGTGGAATCTAAAGAAATAAGAAAAAAAAGGAAAAAGAAAGTTGGATTTATAGAACTACAGGGTGGAAGGGGGGTGACTGGGGGCTGCAGGCGGGGGAGAGGCTGGTGAAAAGGCACAGGTTTTCAGTTCTGGGATGGGTGAGTTCTGGGGATCTGCTGTATAGCGTAGTGACTGCAGTTCTAACACTGCACTGGGTATGTGAAATTTGCCAACATAGTAGATCTTAAGTGTTCTCGCCATAAGAAGGTGACTGAGGTGATGGATGTATTCATTAGCCTGATTGTGGTAATCATTTTTACAACGTATACGTGTATCAAATCATCAGAGTGTACGCTTGCCATGTGTCCGATTTTATTTGTCAGTTACACCTTAGTACAGCTCTTATGACGCAGGGAGAAATGCGTGATTTGCAGTAGTACAATCCAACACGGCAAGGTATTCCCTTTACCCCTTTTGATAGCCTTCCAGTGAGAATGCTGAAGATCCCCAAAGAGATCACAACTGGTGTTTCAGATTTGCTCTCTCTTGGAGCCTTTGGAAACATGTAGTGATGGATATATTTTATTACCAGGTGTGGAAGAAGAAATTGGCCCTCTCCTCCTGGGGAGGGGAAAAGATGAGCTTTCACCGACTGCTTTTCATAATTTTCTCCAAAAAGGTGATAAACAAAATTCATTAAAAACTTTCTCTGGATGCCTCACAGTGATATTTTATGCAGAAAAAACCATTAAGTACACTTTGTCTTTTAAGGCATAATAAATGAAAATGAATTTGCACATTTTATGAAAGCTTTGTCTTATAATTTCAATAGGTTTTCATGTGGAATTGTTTTCCCAAGTTCACTTTTTGTAATTCTATTTTTGAATGTGTATTGTGAAATACTTTAAGCCTATATATGTCATAAACAAATAATAGCTGAAGTAGCCCTTAGGGGAAACGCCATAATATTGGTATGGCTATTTTAGTGTATTCATAATTGAATGGGCGAGCAGAAGAGCCACGAGTTTGTGTTTCTTATTATACAAAATTTGCTGACACAATGGAATATATATTTTGCACCACCGTAATGGTGCAGTGTTGTATGGCACCAATAGGAAAACTCTATGCCTTCCAGGTGTCTGTTCCTTCAAAAACAAAACCAGAAAGAGAAATGAAGCACAGATTTTCACCCATTTTCATTTGAAGGTGCTTTCTCCTGGGGAAGTAGCAGTATCGGGTTGCTTGTGCTTGGTGTCAGAGAACAAGGCTGGGTTGGTAATCCTAAGACAAGGGTTTAAAACAAGTTATGTTACTGTCCTGTCGTAGGCAAGTCACTTTCTCTCTTCAGGCAAAAGGAGTTGGATTAAATGTCCGTTGAGATCTCTTTATGTCGTAGAACTTCAAGAACTCCTTCCGGCAAAATTGAGGGAATAGAAAAGAAATCCGGCGAGAATCCTTATTTTTTTTTAATAGATGCTATTTATTTATTTGACAGAGAGAGAGAGAGAGAGAGAGAGAGAGAGAGAGAGATCCCAAGTAGGCAGAGATACAGGCAGAGAGAGAGGGGGAAGCAGGCTTTCTGCTGAGCAGGGAGCACGATGCAGGACTCAATCCCAGGATCCTGTGATCATGACCTGAGCTGGAGGTAGAGGCTTTAACCGACTGGGCCACCCAGGCGCCCAAGAATCCTTATTTTTTATTCAAGTAAGCCTTAACACAAGATTAACCATGGAAATGTGAAGTTTCAGTGGAAAATTAGTAAATTCTAAAAATGCCACATTTCTTTTGAGTTGACCATAAAGGAGCAAAATGAGATATTCACAGAACAAAACAGAAGAACATAGAGGAAGGGCAGGAAAAATAAAACAAGAGGAAAACAGAGAGGGGACAAACTGTAGGAGACTCCTAACCATAGGGAACAAACTGAGGGTTACTGGAGGGGCAGAGAGCTGGGGGAAGGGGTAACGGGTTGATGGACATTAAGGAAGGCTTGTGATGTGTTGCATGCAAGTGATGAATCACTAAACTGAAGGTGAATGATACACTTTATGGTTAATAATACACTATGTGTTAATTGAATTTAAATTAAAAAACGAGACATTCAACAGTGCAGACTGGGGAAACGGTATGAGAGGACAAATATTTCAAGTGAAAAGCTATGGCTGGTTATTATCCCAAAGTATCTGTAGCAGCCAATATTGCTCAGATGTAACAATAACAGTTCGGTGCATTGAGATAGAGAATGACAGTTCACAAATTTGTTTGTTACATAGAGCAGCATTCATTTTCCATCCGAAGATATGGAAAGTGAAATTAAGGACTGTCCACACATCACTTGGAGGGTCAGAGCAGTAGACAAGGTCAAACGGAGAGCGTGTGAACATGGATACATCCACACAGATGTGTGGGGAGAAAAACAGCAGCTGTAAAACAAACCCAAAGTGGTATTGGCCTTAAGGAAAGAGTCAGTTCTTTTCAAGGTCTGTGATACTTTTTGCGTTACCATGTGCAGCTGAGAATGCATATGTAAGGCTCCTCCAAATGACCCTTTAAAGAGAGGGGGGCTATCCCTCCTTTCATGTGTTCCCTCAATCAAGAAAGTGAGCAGTGATGCTGCTTTTTAGTAGAACCAATGATTGAGGAAATGAATCAATGAGTATATTGTAGACGTCCTGGGAAAAGTGCTTGACAGTTTTCCACTAAATCCTGTTTTGAAAATGGTGTAGAAGAATATCCAAAGCGGGGTTTTTTTTTTTTTCCCTCATTGATTAATAATAACAGGTCTTTGCTCTTTGTCTGTCGGAAAATGCCATTTTCCCAGTCTCTGCAAACAAGCAGGTATGTCTCCTGTAAGTTAGTTGTCTCGCTGAAGGGACAGCAAGTTCTGGGATTTCCAGGAAGGTCATGAGTAATCGTGTTCTTCCTCAATAGCAATTTATGGAAATGAATGTAATTTTATAAAGAATGAGGTACAAGTTCTTCGTGGAAGAAAATAGTCCTGATGCTTACCCCTAATCAAAGCAGAAAAGACATTCAGACATGCTGCTGGGAGTGGGAGGAAGTTACTGGATGAAGGCGGGCACTTGTGATGAGCACGGGGTGAGGTGTGGAAGTGTTGAATCGCTGCATCGTACACCTGAAACTAACATTACCCTGGATGCGAACTCACTGGGCTTTAAATGAAAATATAAAATACAAAAGAAACTAACCAAAAATTAGGAGAACTAGTTTTTAGGTCTAGTTTGGCCACTTCCTTCCTGAGCCCCCAAATCTTTTTCTGTAAATAGGGATGCTATTATTAACCCTGCCCAACTCCAAGCAAAGCTATAAGGAACCAGTCGTGAACACACACACATAAAATCACAGTGCTTAAAACTGTCACGCAGTATAGAAATTATGTTCACAATATATAAGATGACAATTTACTTGTAGCCTTGAACTGTATGCTAACTATAATGATAAGAGCTTTAGGTGTAGAGTAAGACAGTGCCGATTTTTTTTTTAATCCACTCCCCCCTGCCCCTCCAAAATCCACTTCAGCTCTAAGGAGCTATTCAGGCTTGAGTGAGTCTTCTCCCTAAAATGGACTCACATTCCTTACTGAAAAGTGAGTGAGTTGAACCAGAACAATGATTTTCAGAAAGTTGTTATAATATATGGAACAATATATTGAAATGAGGCCTCATGAAGAAGCTTATTATTTAACCCAGATAAAACCAGAACTGCTCTGGTTAAATTAGGGGTAAATCTCTGAGGTTATTGCCCTTGAATTCTATGTCCACCTTCGTCCATGGTCCCTGAGACAAGTCTTTGAAGCTACTGGACTAGGTTTCTTGGGTTCTGTCCAGGTTTAAATTTTATGGTTCATGCCATTGTAATATACAACCTTGCTCTTGGTCTTAACTCCATACAAGTGTTGATCGAATTACTAAAGAATGAAGTGTGTCAACAGCATCGTGTCTTCAGATCATGAAAACCTCTTTCCCCTTGACTTTTTGGTGAGGAAATTCACTTTGCAATATACGTTTTGATCTTGCAAAGATCCAGCTTAGAGCTTGGTTTTTCTTCTTGAGCATGGATCAGTCAAAAAGTGAGGGAGGTAAGATTTTGTCTATCTAGCATGAATGGAGTATTTTCTGAGTGGGTATCTATAAAGAGAAGGGGATACTGGAATTTTTATTCTGGTTTAAAGCCAGTACCCTCAATCTCATTTTTTTTTTTTGCTATAATTATGATTTAGAGCCAAAATTATTGGCACTGGAATCCTGGATCCATAACTTAATTGTCGTGTGACCATCGGCCAGTTATTGAATGTACCCGAGCCTCAGTTTCTAAGTCTATAAAGTTCCTCTAAGATTGTTGAGAGGATTAAATGAGATAACGCATCCAAAGCTTTGTGACCTACAGGGGATGATAAATGAGTGCTCAGTCCGTTTCTCCTTCTCTTTGAAAACAGGAGTGTGGTTCACTGCTAACGTGGCTATCATGGTCAATCTTTCCGTCACTCTTATGGGGAAGATGGTATCAAGAATGAATTTATGTGCAGTCTCCACATTCCATTCGGCCTATGTTAATATCCTTCTCTGGAAGAAAACCTATCCAGAAGGCTATCCTGTCAGACTCAGCCTGAATGGAGATTTCTCCGCCTTCGCCACTTCTACTCTTATATTTGAAGGAGGACGAGCAATACGAATGAGTAGAACGTTGTCCCACATGGAGATCTTGGTAGTGAGGAGGAATTCAAAGGCTTTTATATAATCCAGACCTTGGTAAAATCAGCCTTTCATTAATTAAAAGTATTCTTTTCTTATGTATTATATCTTCAGGTTTATGGATAGCCTTATAGACATAAGTCCCAGTGAGAGCTATCTTTTAGGATCATAAAAATGCACACGGAAATGGAAAAGTATTAGAATATTGAATTAAAATGTGTTTACTATTCTCACTGTAACATTATACCAACATTATACCAATTTTTATTACATTTATTCTGTTTCTTAGAGCATAACAGAATATTATATCTAAAGCAGAAAGCCCGATGAAGATTGCAAGGAAATTTGAATTACATTTTCATATATCTACAGTGTCATATGACAAAATGAAAAATGTAAATAATATAGTTAGTTCTCAGAAAGATAGCCATTAGAATCCATCTTATTTTATTAAGATACATCAATGTCAGCAAAAACCAGCTTTTATTTTCTCAACATGCTAAATCATAGCGTGACTTTGTGTTGCAATGTCCATGGATGGTTTGTAGCAATCCAGAATGTGATCCGTCTGCAATGGCTCTCTAATGCAACTATTTTTTCTTATTTAATTAATATCATCAAGAGGTGTTAAAGTCTCATTACGACTGTGTCTGTGCTTTCCAAATCCCATAGCACCTGGGGTGTTAATAGTCGCTTGAGGATGACATTTTATATGTCAATAGACACACAGCAAAGGTGTTTAATAATACACGCAGAGAAAAATATTTGCTGCTACACTTGTGACATTTTCAGACGTCTTTTATTCTACGATAATACCTTAGGTCATATGAAAGGGAGACCAACCAAGGTACCACAGGATTTGAGTGAGAACCAAACAGTTCTAATTTGGAGTAATAGATTATTTTATTATAAAAGAGTTGAGACATACAAAATGTACTGTGCAAAGTTTTATGACACCCACATGTACACCACTGAAAATAAGCAAAAGTGCTAATATGTTGCATATTTTCTTCAAAAAAATTTTTTTTAGAAAAGAAAATGTTTCAGATACATTTCTTCCTTTTGAATCTCTGTTTATCCCTTTCTGGAGGCAGCGGTTAGGCTGGACTTGGTATACAGAATTCCAGCCTACGCTTCTGGGGTTTTACTGGGCACGTATGCAGCCGAAATCAATATATCATCTTGATTTGCTCATTTTAAAATACACATAAATGGCGCCCCACCATTCGACTCATTTTGCTTACTTCAATCACATTATTGAGTGTTTCCGTGCAACCGGCTTGTTTGTGTGTCTGTGTTATTTTCTCCCTGCTTTCCTCGGGTTTAGAGCTGTCGTTCCCTTCTCCAGCCCTTCTTTGTCCCTCTCTGTATCGATTTGGAAGTTGCTTCTTTGCATCGGGAAAGGTCCAGTCCACAGGGAAGTATGGAGAGTTCACACTCAAAAGGGGTTATTGAAAAGAGTTTAATGAAGGAACTGCACACAATGGTGTGGGCAGGGTTAACAAAACAAGCGTTCGTGGACAATCTTGGGGCTCCTACAACAGGGTCAAAGAGACAGACAGAAGCTATTGCCACCCTGAGTTCTCACGGACACGAGGAGTGAGTATTTGCAGGGATCCGCAAGTGCAGCTATGGCTTTCAGCAGAGGAACATTGGGCCAAACCAAGAAGTCAGGCAGCCAAAGAGGCCAGCTGGAGGTAAGCCTTTGGATGCACAGAGCAGGACCGTCAAGGCGGAAGACTCCTCTTAATGGCTAATGGAAAACAGACGGTGTAGGCATCCATTTCTCTTACTTTAATGGCAACGGTTAACATCTTTAACAAGGTCTTTAGTTATTTATTTAAAGATTTTATTTATTTATTTGACAGACAGACAGAGATCACAAGGAGGCAGAGAGGCAGGCAGAGAGAAGAGGAAGCAGGCTCCCTGCTGAGCAGAGAGCTCAATGCGGGGCTCGATCCCAGGACCCTGGAATCACGACCTGAGCCGAAGGCAGAGGCTTAACCCACTGAGCCATCCAGGTCCCCCTAACGCAGGTATTTAAACTCTAAAAGCTAGTCAATAGCTTTACTCCTTAAGCCTTCAGGAAGATTCAATTTGAACTTTCCCATTCCATGGATGCCTAATATTTTACTCTTGTTTGTGGCCCTTCATAATTTTTTCACCGTTGTTACTGTGGGTTACTCACTGTCAAAAGTTCTTTAGGTGCAACAAGGTATGTCAACTAATTTCTTTGGTTTTTCATCCAGCTTTTCCCCTTATGGGTCCAGTTTCCTTTACATCAAAGAGTTTTCCTATGGAGGCGGTTCGTGTCCTTCACGTGGGGGCCGAGCTCTGGGCGGGGGGAAGTCATGTGAACTGGGGTGGGGTTTCTCCAGTTCTGCTCTCGTGTTAATTCCCCGTGTCCAACAGGCGCTGCATCTTTGTGCCTTCCATTTTATGAAGGTCTCTCTTTTTCACCCAAGGTCCGGGAAGGCTGGGGTAAGACAGGACAGGGAAGATTCCTTGTCTTGTCCTTGGACCTATAGAATACTTTTTTTTCCCCTCCTAGTTCCGCTTCTGCTAGACTTTTTAGGATAGGCTTTATTCCGGGAGCCCAGATCCAGCTCCTTAGCCACATGCACGCCTCAGGGCATCTTTCAAGTTCCTATGCCTCCTACGCACCTTCTGCCGTAGAGGTCCAGCTTTATTTTTGTTACTAAGGGTTTCCCTGTCTTGCTTTTTGCCTTGGGTATATACTTTTTCAAAGAAAAATGCATTTCATTCAGTACTTTTATTTGTTTTAAGGCAGAGGGGATGTTTTCTGTGTTAGCTTCGTTGACCGTGATGACTGGAAGTTCAATAACGTAATCCTACGAAGGCCATTTCTGCTTTGTGCTGCTCGTTCTGTTGCTAGTTTGCATCCACTTTTCCACTTCCTTTCCTTCCGTTGCTTGGCTGTTTTGATATCTTTACCTTACTTGGCTTATTTTTCTCTCTCCTGCCTTTTTTTAATACTCGATTCAGATGATTATTTTTATATGTTAAAGAAAAATGGAAAGCTGCCATTCTACTTATTATGCCTTCCGTTCTAGTTTAGGCTTTTCATTTTCTAGTCGTCTCCACTCACTGAATGTCTCCCCTCCACCGTGCGAGTTCTTCAATTAGTCACATTTCGCCATCTCTCCCTATGCTTATGCCCATGTCTTGTCACTTGCTGATTCCGTTTGCTCCCCAGCTTGCTGCATTTGGGTAGTTGCCTGGAGACAAATTCTGGGCATTTTTTTTTTTTTCTCTCTAGATATCCAGGATGGCAAAACTGAAGCACTAAATAAAACTGCCATCAAGTTATTTTTTAATGGAAATCATTTTTCCTCCCATATATGGGTAGCGTTGCTCAGCTTCTAGAAGAAAATAAAGGTTTTATTTTGGAGTGAAAACAAAAGGGAGGTATACATTGTAAATACACACTCAGCTGGCTGTAGCATGTTTTTATTTAGTGTTGGAACCCAGGAAATCCCTAAGACGTTGCCGATGTAACCGTAGGAGGAAATCAGCACTTAGATTCCTGGTATTGTACCGAACAGTCATTTCAAGAGACTTTTGTAAATTATTAGGTCTACACAGTCCGTTTGGCAGCCAAAGGGGATTATCATTTCTACTTCTTATTTGACTCTCTTTTTCTTCCTCTGTGTTGTTATTTTTCGTTTTCTAACATCAAGTGTATCTTAATTAAAACCATACATGTACAGAATTGAAACCAATCCGAAGGCTCAGAAAAGAACATGGCACTCCTCTGCCCACATCTCTCGGCCCTGTTCCTCAGAGGCAACCTAATTCCAAATCTTCTGGAACTGCCTTCCACATTTCTAAATCCCATGCACATGCTGCCAGTACTTGAGTTTGTGTTTTTTTTTTTCAATTTTAGACATTAATTGTTTTCTTTGTCCTGCCAAAAGTGTAGATTTCTCTCTCCCACACCACCCCCACATACTCTAGTTACCCCGCCTCGCTGTTCTAATACGATCAGACTGTTCTGTTTCCTGCATTTTCAGTGTTTCATCTTTATAGGAATTGTTCACAGAAGAGCCACACACATATCTCTGATCTGTTAAGACATTCTGTTTGGCCTAGAATTTAAAATTGCTGTGTGTTGTTTCACTTCACTACTCTTCAATATACAGTCACTCATTCTCCCCCTCAATATCCTGATATCCTATCACTTTAGGGCTTTTTCTTCTTCTCGGAGCCACCTGTCACAGCTATTCTTAGAGTCCAGAGGCCTGTGGCACTGTTGGAATCCTATTCCCTCCCACTGACCCCGCTCTGGAATCCTCTTCGCCCTTTGCCCGAATGAGAGCCCCTGCCTCGTTCGTCCGTCGTGTTGGCCAGTTTCCTCCGTGAGGAGTTGTCCCTTCGCCCGCTTTTGGGTTATATATCTGTGCTCCAAGCATCAAGGAGAGAAGACACTGATCTTCAGAATGGATGTGCTGTTTTTATCTTCTTTCTGTTTTGGGGCCTTTCTCTTTCTTTTATCGTCGTTTTGCTGGGGATTCTGGAAGGAGTGGTAATAATCGTGGATGTTTAAATCCATCATTTTAAAATCACACATTCCCCACCACCCCCTCTTTTTAAAAAAAAAATCTCTTTCAACTACTCTCCTACCTCAACAACTCTTATTTGGGGCTTGTTTATGAAGAGGGGTCATGTAGCTACAGCCACATGTAACCATGCTCTGTTCTCAGTAGGGTGTTCTTCTCACTGCATTTGGCCTGGGGTACTTTTATGGTTCTGTCATGACATGGCTATGTTCTTTATTAAAAAGAATCTGTTTATTAAAATCTGAAAAATATACTGGCAATTATGGGGTCAGAAGTAAAATGAGATTTTTTGCTTTGGCTTTTGTTTTTGTTTTCTTTTTCTTTTTTTTTTTTTAAAGATTTTATTTATTTATTTGACAGAGATCACAAGTAGGCAGAGAGGCAGGCAGAGAGAGAGGGGGAAGCAGGTTCCCCGACAAGCAGAGAGCCCGATGCGAGGTTCGATCCCAGGACCCTGAGATCATGACCCGTGCTGAAGGCAGAGGCTTTAACCCACTGAGCCACCCAGGCACCCCTGTTTTTGTTTTCTGTAGACAGTGGGGTGAGGTATGTAGTTGTAAGATGAAGTCCTCTGGGGTGGACCTGGACCCAAGGGGAAAACAGACCTTTAAATCCATCACCTATAATCTGAGAAGTTGTGAGCTTTGACCTTAGGAGGACAATGGAATGTAAGTGAGAAGAGTAAATGTTTTGATCTTGGACTTCCCTAGATTAGACTCCAACCTTCCCCACATACTATCTGACTTTGAGTACTTTACCATTCTGGTTCCCAATCGTCTTGCACCTCAAGGTAAACATACCTAAGCCACAGGCTTACTGTGTTGACGAAATGAAATATTACACGTAAAATAACATCTCTAAGTGTAAGCTTTCTGGACCATTTTATTCCAGAAAGGGTAGAGATTTATTCCTAGAAAATACCTTGACAAATATGCAAGCATTTTAATACTGTAATATTCACTGGAAAGTTTATGATCTCCCAAAGGATAAAATTACCTAAAAGTAAGTGATTGTTTACACAAACTTTATGATCCATAGTACTGAGAAAGCAACACTATGCAAATTTTAAAAAGAAATTTAATTATTGTTTTAGGCACATAACATAGTGGTTAAAAGTATCAATTCTAAAGGCCAGCTCCCTGGGTTTGCATTCTGGTGAGCCACTTACTAACTGTGTGACCTTGGACAAGTCACTTAACTTCTCCGTGTATCAGTTTCTTCTGTAAAGTATGAATAATAATATTAGCTAATTCATCAGGTAAAGCATTTAGAACATTACCTGGCATCTAGTAAGGCTACACACATGTTTTCCATCATCATTTGTAGCTAGATAAGAACAGATATATGTTGCTGCATTTTTAGGCATGCTTTGGCCATTTTGTCTTACAGATTTAATTATTTATTTATTTATAAAGATTTCATTTATTTATTTGGCAGAGAGAGACACAGCGAGAGAGGGGACACAAGCAGGGGGAGTGGCAGAGGGAGAAGCAGGCTCCCCCCTGAGCAGGGAGCCCGATGCAGGGCTCGATCCCAGGACTCCAGGATCCTGACCTGAGCCAAAGGCAGAGGCTTAACAACTGAGCCACCCAGGAACCCCAGATTGATTTCTTTAAAGTACTTTTGCGTATCCCAACATTTTTGAAAAGAATTATTTATTTACTTATTTGAGAGAGAGCATGTATACACAGTGGGGAAGGGCAGAGGGAGAGAATCTTCACATTCCCCACTTGATCCCACGACCCTGAGATCACGACCTGGGCCAAAGCAAGAATTGGACACTTAACCGACTGCACCATCCCGGTGCCTCTATCCCAGCATTTTTTATGAGTCAGTTGAAGAACCATTTTCTCCAAGGCATCGGCATTTGACATAGGGCAGACAATAGGAGAAATGTGCTGGAAGCATTAAGTGTCTCCTTATTCTAGAACATCATTGACTCCTTAAACATTTTCTTAGAGCAGATGTTCAGTAATACATCTGACCTTTGGGAAGAGAAAAAATATGGATTTATTCAGAAGGCATATTGCCAACACAAAAATCATCCCTGAATAAATTCATGGGTAGATTGATTGATTTTGTATTACCATAATGAAATATGGGAAAATAGAAAATCTGCAGTGATCTGACTTACAGCTAGAAAAGCTAGGCAGATGTTTATTTCCATGATCTTGGGAAGGTCATTTCATGGCTTTGCCTTTGTACTTGCTGGGTTTCTCACACAATGACACTAAATCTTATGCTTCCTTTAAGTGCCAGGTAGATGTTTTTCAAAAATATTACTGAATTTTATCTTTACAACAACCAATAATACTATGAATTAATTAGGATGGGTAGTTTATTCTTTTTTTACAAATAAAGGAATTGGCACTCCTGTCTAAAATCACCTATGCAGAAGAAGAAAAGCTAGTAAATGTTAACCTGAGACTTCAATCCTGGTCTACCGAATTTAAGTCCAGTGGTCTTTTTTTTTTTTTTTTTTTTTTTAAGATTGATTTATTTGAGAGAGAGAGAGAGAGCCCACAGTGGGAGAAGAAGAGGCAGACTCCCCACTGAGCAGGAAGCCTGACCTGGGCCTCGATCCCAGGACCCTGGGATCATGACCTGAGCAGAAGGCAGATACTCAACCAACTGAGCCACGCAGACACCCCTAAATCCAGTGGTCTTTCCACTATATCTTCACTTATACATCCATTCCTTCATTCAATTAGTTCTGTTAACTTTGTGAAGCCCTATACTAACTAGGACCCAAAGAAGTAGAAGGCAGTCCTTACCTGTTATTCTCTATTACTTTGATTGTGGAGACAAAATGTAAATAGCTTAAAAAGGAGAGTATTAGATATAACAGTGGAAATATAAAGTGGTCACTTTGAGCTTGAGACCTTGTGTGAAGCCTCAATGGAGGAGAAGGATCGTACACTGTCCTAGAGGTCATTATGATCTTTGGGTTATTATATGAAGGTCAAAAAAAGGTCACAGACAGCAGTAGCAAAGGTCTGGGGTACAAAAACTTTTTTTTTCGTTGTTGAGAGGGATAGAAGGAGTGGAAGCAAGAATGGAGGAGAGGACCAGTGGGTTGAGAAAATGGGGCTGGTGATGATGGTGATGACGGTGATGACGGTGATGATGGTGATGACGGTGATGACGGTGATGACGGTGATGACGGTGATGACGGTGATGATGGTGATGACGGTGATGGTGGTGATGATGGTGATGATGGTGATGGTTGCCTCTGTAGGTGAGGAGCAGGCATTGGCCATGACGTTCAAAGGAGCAGAGAATCACAGAAGCTATTGGATAGAGAAATAAAACGGGGAAAGTCTTAGGAAGAGTACCTTGGCCATAGTGGGGGAAGCTAAAACAGAGGGGGTACCTAAAAGGAAGAAACCGATATTCCAGTTGTAACTTTCTCGCATATGAATATTTAAGGAATAAATCCACAGTAGGGCAGGCAGCACTTGCCGTGGAGATCATTTTGTTTTATCTCCTGTCAACTCCGACTAGGGGAAGGTTTGACAGTAGAAAATGAGAAATAAGAGGGAAGAGGGAAGAAAAGCTCTGCGTACCATGAGGAATTAGCTTTCAAGCAGTGCTCTCTCGCTCTCTCTCTCAATAGGTTGTCCCCTGTCTAAAACCACCGGTGTCCAGAAACCTTCAGTCGCTTCACAAAAGTCAAATATGACACATTCATGGACAATTTGTCGAAGGCAGTGGTGGCTTGGCTTCACACTGGAGGGGCGCCACAGCTCTGAATTTCAAGAGTGTGCGTCTGTCTTTGGGTGAAATAGCGAACAGACCCAGTTTAGCTATCATTCTGCACAAATGACATCTGTGTGGCCCAGGCAACAGGCCTCTCTACTTCAACTGCAGACCTTAACTCTAGGGGCGCTCTCCTGTTCCAATCTCTGTTCTAGTGTACAGACATGTGTAGATCCATGTGGAGCCACGAGAGATGTAAATACAAGGGATTTTGAACAGAATTCCAAAGGGGATCGAGGCCAATACAAATGGCACAGAATATACTTCCATTTCCTCATTGCCTTACCTACCACTGGTTAATATTTAACATATGTTCATCCCTGCTCAGTGGTTACTGCTGAGAATGATGAGGGCTTTCCGTCTACGCTCATACGCATTGCTTGTTTTCATGGGTACTCTGTATGCCAAGTGTCATTCTGCTCAACCTATCGTACACCACCTTCTCTCCCAACTCAATGCTTACACTGAATATTCTGGCCTAGTAATTTTCCCTAAAAGAAGATTGTCCAAAAAGGAACCAGTTTCTTGGCACATCGTAAGAGGAACTTGGAGATGAGTCGGTGACAGCAACAACGTAGAGGAGAGAAACCTTACAAAGGAGGGATGAGCACGTCGGGGTAACTGCCTGGATGTGAGGCTCAAGAGGAAGGAGGCTCCCAGACAAAGTTTGTATTCGTGGCCCTGGAGAATGGTGGCGCCCCTTCAAGCCATGGGTTAGAGGACACATTTTGGAGGCTCCTCATACATCCTTCGTGTTTGATATGTTAGATTTGAAATGGAGGTGAGATACTCAGGCAGAGGTAGTCTGCAGACAGCTGGAATGTGGGGTTAGAGATTTTCTTGAGGGAAAAGAAATATCATTTTGAGAGATGCCAGCATCAAGTTGACTAGTGGAAGGTTGTGGCTGGGGGAAAATGAAACACGGAGAGCAGAAGGCTTAAGTCTGGTACCCACGGGGGAAAGAAAGACCAATGAGAGAGCAGGGGAGCACCTGTTTGCATGGGCAG
The DNA here is from genome assembly GCF_022355385.1 of Mustela nigripes. Taxonomy (NCBI): domain Eukaryota; kingdom Metazoa; phylum Chordata; class Mammalia; order Carnivora; family Mustelidae; genus Mustela; species Mustela nigripes. Next base: position 7,405,525 of record NC_081575.1, on the reverse strand, counting down.
CAGATAAGGTTGCCGGATTTTACAAGAAATACAGCATCCCCAGTTATATTTGAATTGCAGATAAACAAAGAAAGCTTTTTTTTTTTTTTCAAAACATCTCAAATATTACATGGGATATACTTATCTGAAAAATTCATTGTTTACCTGAAATTCAAATTTAACAGTTTAACTGGGCCTCCTGTATTTCTTCTGGGAAATCATCTCATGTTGACTTGATATCACACCAGAAGGTTTAGAGATGTAAAGGGTCATGAGAAGCATTTACTCCATGGTCTTTACCCTGTCCCTGAAAGATCAGTTTTTTCAGTTCACCCTAGAAAGTAAGTGCAATGGAGAATATGCTTTTATGTCCTGAGTTTACAATGATGCAGGAATAGCCAAGTCATATGCAATTTGGGGCAGATAAACTTAGACCTGTTTTTTAAGTAGTTTTCTGTTTTTTTATTTATTTATTTATTTATTTTTATTTTAGAACTCTGTCGGAATTCATACGTGCTTGTTGGCAGAGTAGAGATTGCTATTCTTTATTTTATAAAAATATTGATCGAGTTATTTCCATTATGCATTTTTTAAAAGATTTTATTTATTTATTTGACAGAGAGAGATCACAATAGTGGGCAGTGGGGCAGGCAGAGAGCGAGGGGGAAGCAGGCTCCCTGCCGACCAGAGAGCCGGACTCCGGGCTTGATCCCAAGACCCTGGGATCATGACCTGAGCTGAAGGCAGAGGCTTTAACCCACTGAGCCACCCAGGCACCCCTCCATTATGCATTTCTAGTAAATCTGTGTTTCTAAAGTTACAATACCAATTTAGCAATACTAAAGACTGCAGTCAAGAAGAATGCAAGGTTGTGAACATTTCTTTTTTACCTGCAACAAGAATTTTGATTTCAAGGTGTTGGTTTTGACTCTGCATTATCATTAAAAAGAGATTCATATTTTAGAATATGAATTATTAGATTCATATTTTGAAATGCATCTTTGAGTCCTTCCAGTGCACTAATCCATCAAAGTGATCACCTTCCAAATGTCAAGAAAACAAAACCCAAAAGGTATATATTGATTTTTTTTTTCAATATTTAAACTGGAAGTCCAAAGACTTTTTGCAGCTCAATAACATTCTAATCAAATTATATCTACTTTTTTCCTAAATCAATTCTTGTCTCAGGTACTATAGCTACAATTAGGATGGTAATGAAAACTATCCTTGGTCTGCCATGAAATAAAGTTTAAAAGGTTGTCATTAAGAGATTGATCCATAGATTAAAATTTTTTGTTTCCGCGGGGTCTAAGTGTTAAATGGTCCACAAGAAATATCTGCCATAGAAAACATGCCCAAATCTAGAAAAACCCTGCAATATATGCACAAATGAAAGGTAAACCATCAGCTAGGTTTTCTCTTCTTGTAAAATAGAAATACTTTATGTTAAAACTGAAGTCTAAATCTAATTAGAGCTCACGAAACATTTAGAAAACAAGACAACCAAAATTCCCAAGCGAAGGACATACCTCTTTGGAGAGGTCTTACCATCCTTTAGAGGTGACTTGTTTGAGTGGTAGGAGAAGCCTGCTTATTTATTTATTTATTTATTTATTGTTATCTTAATTACTTCTTTAGGCAACACGTTTTGTCCATCTGATCCTTTATTTTCTTTGCCATACAATGATAATAATAATAATAACATTTATTATAATCATAACATTTGTCTCCCTCACAATTTTGTTGTTAGGATTAAATGAAATAATACACATAAAGTATGCCACATTGTTCCAGTTATATGAAATGCCTTTGATGAATAGCAGCTATTAATATTATTGTAACTCTTAATGTTATTATTGTTATCACTATTAACTAATTGAAATTCAAGGATATGGAAAAATAACATAAAACCTATGAAAACTCCTGCAACAAAAGAGAAGGTGGGAAGAGTAGGAAAGCTTCAAAACCGTATTTTTCCTGAAAGAAATTTAACATGTGAGAAGAAAGAAAACATTTACTTTTTTGTAATGGGATAACAGAGATTTAAGAGTATAACAAACAGAAAACCAAAATAATATCCATTAGGGGAAGTCAAAAGGATTTTGTAGGAAATGCATTTAGCGATGAACCCCGAAACAACTTAAAATTCACGGTAAATAATTTATAAAAATACGTGTCACCCTGAATTAATTAAAATAGTAGGAGAATGGCAGGCATGTATTGTTGGAACTTCCTAGTAATTATTTTCATGTCACAGATAGTGTCTACTCTTGTCAAACAAAAATACACCTATTTTTATGGTATTTTGATGTGTCGTTTTAATCAAGATTTACGGTAGTTGGGATGCATGGGTGGCTCAGTCCGTTAAGGGTCTGCCTTGAGCTCAGGTCATGATCCCAGGGTCCTAGGATCGAGCCTGGCATCGAACTCCTTGCTCTGCAGGGAGCCTGCTTCTGCCTCTGTCTCTGGCCCTTTCCACTGCTTGTGCTCTCTCTCTCTCTCTGGTAAATAAATAACTAAAATCTTAAAAAAAAAAAAAAAAAGATTTATGTTAGTTAAAGTGTCTGCCCTTACCTGGTTTATCTAAAGTTTCATGCGGTAAGTACTTTCGCACACCTACTCTGTGCTGAGTACTAAGCAAAGTACTGAGGATATAACTGTAGGCAAGATAAGCATGTTCTGCAGTGTCTTGGAAACTATGGTCCTGTGAATAAAGAGGGTCATTAAATGATAATCATAAGTGGTAACAGGGACAGATACTACGAAGGATGGATCTTGTGACTAGGGAGAGGATTTTCTGAAGAAGAAACAATGGGCCTGGGTATGAAGTGTAACTAGGTAAACAGAAGGGAATGCTGTCCCATCCAGGGAGTCGGTGTGAGCAGAGAGCTGTAACGACAGGGAACAGCGACTTGAAAGAAGGCCAATGTGGTTGGAGCTTGGAGGGCCCATGGGGGTAGGGTCAGACCACAGAGAACATATTAGGAGTTTTGTTTTCCTTACCCTAGTAGCAAAGAGAAGTCACCGAAGAGTTTTAAGAAAGGGAGTAATAACATCTGTTTTGCATTTTAAAAAAGATGACCCTGGCTTCAGGAAGAGAATGGTTTGGAGGGGAACCTGAGTAGCAGCAGTGAGGAGGTCATTGCGATGTTTTAGGTGAACTTTGCTGGCAGCTTGGCTAGAGCGGTGGTGGAGATGGGGAGACATGGGTGGATGCCATTTAGCGGAAAAAACCCTAAAGTCAGGGATCACTGGATGTGGGATTACAGGAGGTGGGAGGAACAAGGGCAGGTCCTAAATTTCTGGCTTCTTGAACAGGGAGGACAGGGGCGCTCTTGACGGAGACACAGAACAGCAGAAAAAGATGAAATTGGGGGCAGAAGGCTCGTGAGCTCAATTTTAGAAACATTCCTGAGGGGCCTTCAGGACATTTGGGGGAAAGAAATTAGAATAAATAATTTGAAACACAGAGCTGATAGGAAAGAAGTCTACTTTGGGGATGGAAAACTAGGAGCCATTTCTATATAGGTGATAATTAAAGCCATGAGTGTGGGTGACTTTGTTTGGGAATGAGGAAAGAAGTGAGCTTCGTACCAAGTCGTGAAGTACTCTAATATTTAATGGCCAAGTAGAGGAAGACACATCTGTCGCAGAAATGGAGGAAAAACAGACAGGAAGGGAGGGAAAAAAATACATTATCCAAGAGAAGAGAGTATTTCCAAAGGGAGAGGATGGCCAAAGATATTGCATGTTTTTGAAGCCAAGAAAGACGAGAACTGGAAAGTGTCCATTCGCTTTAGCAACATAAAGGTCCAGTGACTTTAGTTGTGATGTTGCTGAGAACCTGGTTGAGTGGATGGGGAATGAATGGGAAGTGGAAAGAACACAGACAAATCATGGGTACAGAAGACCCTTTTAAAAGATTTGGTTACAAAAGTAGAAAAGATAACAGAGTAATCTGGAGTACTATGGGGTTCGTTGAAGCTTTTATTAATTTTTTTGAATGCTGGAAGCTTGATCATGATTAAATCTAATGGGGGAATCTATTCGAAAAGGAGAAATTGAATATACAAAACAGAGAAGGCATAATTGCTAGCGCGGGGTGTGGGATGCATCGGTGGAGAAATTGACCATAGGTAGGAGAAATGGTTCCTATAATGCTACAGGTGATGGGAAGAGAGCGCGGATTAAGTATGAATATGTGTTTGGTGGCAGAGAGATAAGGTGACTTCCCATCTGGTGACTTATATTTTCTCTGTAAAGTAGCAGGCAAGGTCACCCGTGAGAGGCAGAGGGGTAAATGGTAGGGGAAGGTGACGGGTCATGTCGCTATTTGTGGACAGTGGGGAAGTCGACAAGGGGATGCGGTGGGCTGGCTCAGCAGTGTGGGGGGCCCATTTGCAGCTGACGGTCATGAATTTACAGCCGAACCCATTCGTATTTTTGTGTGTGATATGGTGTCCAGTATTAATGCCAACAAACAGTTTTCAACAAAGGTCCCAGCTTGAGCCTAAAACATGTTTATTGTGGGAATCATCTGTGTCTGCAGGGTCAGCTAGAAAAGCACACAGATGTTCAGGCTGCCACCGTCTGCTCTCGTGGCATCTAAAGGGTCACAAGAAGGAAGCTGTTGCCTAGCGTCGCAATGTCCGCACCAGGACACTTATTTCCCACCCTTTTCCGGAAATGATGCACGTAACCCGGATATTTCTGGAGTGCAAGTTTAGGAAAACTTTCTTGGCAAATATGAGAAAGCAGAAATATGTTGCGGAGGCAGAAGAGGCTTATTGAAATTTCAAATCCGAGAATGCTAAAAAAGAGGGAATGATGGATTCAGCTCTGGTCATTGTCACGTGTTTGCTGGTTCTGCTCTATGGCCGGGGCTCATGGAGCTCACCCATTCCCAGGAGGATGATCTCTGCCCTTGTCTCTACCTGGCTCTCCACTAATTGGGAGTCATCCGCCTTTCAGGGGCCTGCCACTGAGAGTTCTCTGCGAGGACTGACCTTGAACAACCTTCTTTCAGCTATCGACTGTGAAGGCACAGGGGGAAGAGTGCCTTTCAGCAACTCACCGTCTAGACCATTAGTCTCAGCGGGCTGGGAGGGCATGCTGAAGAAACCCTGCGGAAAGAACGTCTGCTCTTGGGAGTGGGCAGGCCATGCGTGGGGCTACACTGGCTGATTTATTTTTTATTTATTTATTTTTAAAAAGATCTTCTTTATTTATTTATTTGACAGAGAGAGATCACAAGTAGACAGAGAGGCAGGCAGAGAGAGAGAGAGGAGGAAGCAGGCTCCCCGCTGAGCAGAGAGCCCGATGCGGGGCTCGATCCCAGGACCCTGGGATCATGACCTGAGCTGAAGGCAGCGGCTCAACCCACTGAACCACCCAGGCGCCCCAACGCTGGCTGATTTAAAAGAATTCTTTTGGTTGTAGCATTCCCAGTGAAATGTGTCCACGCTACTGCTGTTCATCTGTGCGTCTGAGGATTGAAGATGTTGGCCATATCTGCCACGGACCTCTCAGACCATGACAGGCTTTACAGCTGTCACAGAGCAACTAAATAGGAGCATTTCTTATTTGATAATCCAGATTTGCTGTCATCCCACAGCTATCGGATGCCCTTGGCTTTGAGCAGCTGTGAGCTGTGTTCCTCTTTTCCTCGTTCAGTCTCCAATTCTGGAAACACCTTCCTCTCCAATTCACTCATCACCTACTAACGCATAGCAAGCTCTAGGCACTTGTGGCAACTGTGGCAAACATGGTCCCCATGGCTTAGGTTCAGGTCACGCTGGTCATGTAAGCGCTTCCCTTCCCAACTACACACAGAGATACCTTGGAAGAATTTCTATTTCTCTTCTTTTTAAAACAAATTTTATTTATTTGCGCGAGAGACAGTGAAGGTGTGCAAGACAGCATGAGTGGGGCGCGGGGCAGAGGGCGAGGGAGAGGCAGGCTCCCCGCTGAGCAGGGAGCCTGATGCAGGGCTCCATTCCTGATGCAGGACCCCCAGGGATCGTGACCAGAGTGGAAGGGAGACACTTCACGGACTGAGCCACCCAGGGGGCCTCCATTTACTCTCTGAAATGCCTGACTTCTAACAGTAACAATGTTGGCAACCTTCTAATAATGCCTTTAGGCTCCCATGTTTATTTGACTCAGCATTTTTTAGGGAAATAGCTGCTTTCCCTTTAAAGGTCTTACTCTGTTAAGTTCATTAATATTATTCATAGTATCTGCGTCAGCATTGCTGATACCTGCATTATGGTCATTTTTTCTGGTGGTAAAAGGTGAAATTATGTTACACTGTCTGCATGGTGGTTGAGGTTTTTTTGAGAAGGGGCCGTGTGATTTATTTCTTCTAGATTAACAACGCTGGTGGAAGGTGGTAGCGATGTATACAGATTTCTGACATACACATATTTCCTGATTTTATTTGTTTTACGTAATACCCGGTTTTAGAGCATCAACACAGTTGCTAAGTAACCACATTGCTCTAATGGCCCTGAGATTTTAGCACAAGGGATATGAAAGTATTCTGCCGTAGAGAACATTTTAGTGAGATAAGCACTCTTCCTGTTTGCCAATAGGAATCATTCCTTTTCTTCTAAGGGTTGTCTATACAAGTGGAGAATTGAAGTGACCATTGCTTTCAAAGTAAAAGCACAAGCGTTGACATGAATTAGTCACTTGGCTGAACTTATTTATGAAATTCACCAGTTAATTGAGGGGGTTTCTGCTTCACTACCTGACTATAGTCAGGGCGGTATTCAGCCTCAACACAAGCGTATTGTTATGGGAGTCTCAGGCGTATTGTCAGATTTCCTTTTTTGAGCGACTTGTCAAGCGAAGGCACGTTTGCATACACATTTGCAACACGTGTATTTTCGAGCCCACAAGCTCTCAAAAATAAAACAAAAAAGGGACGAGGGCCATTAAAGGTGGGAACCCCCTTAGAGGGAACTACAAAACCACTTTTTATGGGCATTTTGTAAAAAAAAAAAAAAAGATTTTATTTACTTATTTGACAGAGAGGGGGCACAAGCACGGGGGCCAGTCGGCAGGAGCAGAGGGAGAAGCAGGCTCCCTGCTGAGCAAGGAGCTGGACACGGGGCTCCCTCCCAGGACTCCAGAATCATGACCTGAGCTGAAGGCAGATGCTCAACCAACTGAGCCACCCAGGCGCCCCATGTATGGATATTTTTGCAACCCATAGCAAGTAAAACTCAATAAGAAAAATAAAAGAAAAACAAATAAAGCCACTTTAAACTGGGGATTAGCCGCATTAAAACAAACAAACAAACAAACAAACAAACCAACAAACCTACAGATTTAGCAAACCAAGAAATGCAGATAGCAGGGTGAGCTAGAAAAGACTACCAGTCTGTCTAAAATGAAGAAGAAAATCCAAAAGTCCTAATGAAGTGGAGAGCCATGTTTGGAAAAAGAACAAACAGAACATCAGTAAATAAAATGGAAACAATAATATGAATGCATATAATTTGATCAACTCAATAAGCCAGCTTAATTGATGGACGGGAGTAGAATACTTCACCCGAGAAATAGAGAATACCACCTTTTCAAGCACACATAGAATATTTACCAAGAAGTTACTTGGAACTAGGCTGTGAAAGAAGTCTAAACCTAAAGGGTTAATACCATACAGGTCCCATTTTGCGATTACAACAAAATGAAATAAAACAAAGCATATAGCGAGGGGGAGGTCAACATCACTTTTCCCCATGTTTGACACTGAAAAGTATACTTTGTAATAACTCATGAGTCAATGATGCAGCCTAATAGAAATTACGATTTCTTGATCAGATGACAAGAAAACACCTCAATTCAAAAATGAGTGTAGCAGCTAAACTGATACATGGATGGAAAATTTTAGCCACAGAGTGTTATATACAAAATAGTGTGGGGGGTGCCTGGGTGGCTCAGTGGGTTAAAGCCTCTGCCTTCGGCTCAGGTCATGATCCCAGGGTCTTGGGATCGAGCCCCGCATCGGGCTCTCTGCTCAGTGGGGAGTCTGCTTCGCCCCCTCTCTCTGCCTATTTGTGATCTCTTTCTGCCAAATAAATAAATAAAATCTATAAAAAATTTTAAAAAATAGAAATGGAAAAGGAATTTTCCGGTTAGATCAATTAGTCAACAAACCCAAAGGTTATTCTTTTGAAAACAGGCAAATATCTGACAAGATTACTCAAAGGACCAAACAATAACACTGGCAAAAATAAAAGAAAACACTAGAAATTTAATGATAAATAGTGTGGAGATTAAAAACATGATGAAGATTAAAAACATGAGAGAAGATTCAAAACAACCTGTCAATAAATTTAAAAAGCTAGATACAGTGGAATATTACTAGAAAAATATTTTTTATATTGAAACAGGAGACATATGTGTGTGTATGTATGTATACATAAATGTATGTATATACATATGTATATGTATGTATGTATGTATGTATATAGATACATATACATATCTATAACCAGTTGATTCTACATAGTGCTTCTCTTTCTCAAATGATATCTAGCAGTGGAATCTTAATTTAAAAAAATTAACTTTCTCAGTTTGGACAGTTAACCATTGTTTCATTTTTATAACATTATTTCAAAGTAAACATAGCATACTTAAATTTTTTTCTTTAAATTCAAGATTAAAATCCATCTGAAATGATGCTTAGCACATGCCTTTGAGCTTGGAAATATCTCTTAGTGGATTTTTTTTTTTTTCTGCAACCATACTAAGAATTCTGTTCTGCCCAACAGCTGCCAGCATTGGTTCCTTAACAAGGGCTTAAAAGAGCAAAGACCCATATTTCAAGGCTGTTAGAAAATAATTGATTTCTTAGGGCACGATCCTAACGCTCCTGATAATATCCCGGGCTGGCATAGATTCAGACTTTCCCTTTGTCTTGCTAAAACTTACTTACTTTTATTGACCCACCTGATCCAATTAATCTATGAATTATATTTTTAACCTCATCACCTCATTGTAACTGAGGGAAAGTATTTCAGCCTGACATATTTCTTACTCATCTTAACCTCTTGATATAAAAAGGCAGGATTCCTTTGCGCTAGGTATTGCCATAAAGTATACGAACCAGAAAGGACTGGCATGAGTGAGATTTGATCTAAATCAACGATGAAAGTAAGAAATGTGGCAAGTAAGAAAGAGAGGCTGCATTTCTATCACGTGGTTTGCAAGGCAGGAGGAAACAGGGCTCCATTGTGTCTTTACGGGTGTGAATGCACACTTCCACACCCCCCGTGCACACACGTGAAGACTGGGGAGCCAGGGGCAGTGCACGCAGGGTCACCCCCTTCCGTTCCTCAGACGGAGGAAGAGACTCACGCATGGTTGGAGCGTTCGCTGTCAAAGGCATGCAGCTTCACACAACAGTATTTGTGGCTGAGCTTGCCAGTCTTTTCTGCGCTCGTCTGAGCTGACGGCGGTTCCTCCCTGGCAGTGAGGAGCGTCACTCGCTTTCTCCTTCCTCTGTCCGTGCCTTACCGCTGTTCCTCGGCTGCCTGCCACGTGCTCCTCGGCTGCCTGCCACGTGCCGGCGCTGCGCAGGGGTCCCCTGTGGGGCTCTGGCTGCCCTCGGTCTTCCGCCCGCTCGTTTGATACTTGGCTTGACTTCCACCCACCACCGAGTCATCGGTCCACCAGAGCAAGCCGGGACTGGGTATGGTGGGCTTCCAGAACTAGGGGCGAATCCTGTCAAGTGATTCTCGCTTTTGTGCAGAGCAATAATGGCTATTCTCTGAGCAGAATGCCTCTCTAAATTGGGCCATAAATCAGCTTCTCGTGGAAAGGTCAGAGGGGACACCGGACAAGGGGGAGAAAACACGTCCACAAATTTGAATCTATATTGGGAAATTTTCTCAAATGTCCTTGACACATTTTTACTCGATTTTGGGAACTTAGGGTAGCTATTAATTGGATGGGAACATTACACATGGCTCTGATTATTTGGCACAATAAAGGCGTATGGCTGAGATCTACAAACATCCTTTGGCTACTCATTGTAAGGTGACCCTGCATTATGGCCCCTGGCCAGTTCATTTTGATTATGGAGGCCCAGTCTTTGAATCAGACTGTATTTCCTTGGAAGGACTTGAATATGGTGGACTTCTGAACTGCAGTCTGCAAAAACCCTAATGAAAAGTTGTGAAATGCCCCATGATGTCATAAAACCCAGTTAGAAAGGAGCTGCCTGATTTTCACTTGTTTGCAAAATAACCAGTCGTCTGACCAACGTAAAAGCCTTTTCTTTCCAAAAAACAAAAGGTTCTGCATATGTATATTCACACAGCCAAAGCATTGCTCATTCCCAAGATGGCAAGCAAAATGGTATTGGAGTCCCTATACTGTAATGATACGTGGCAGTTTTTCCCTATTAAAATGCCAGGATTCATTGTCGCTTAGCAAAGGTGTCGTAACAAAAGCATTTATCCAAGATCTTGAGAAAATACAATCAGAGCTAATGGAGGAGAGGCTGTGCATGAATACTAAGTGTTATTTTTTATGTTCCGAGTCTTTCAAAAGAAATACAGATATGTTTGGGGGAAAGAAGAGAAACCTACAATATTCATTCTTTTTGAGACTGGCCGGCACTTGGCGATGTCTGTACCCCCGTGACGGTTACGGGGCTTGGGCTGAGCTGTCTGTCTGGGTGCTGCCCCAGGCCCAAGTTCCTTTGTTGGCCAAGTCCTCTCCCTCCCTGCTACATATTAATATGCACAACGCAACTTGTGCGAGAATGTGGCAAATATGTAGGTCACTTAACTGCGGCAGTAAAATACAAATTCACGGGAAAATTGCTGACATCATTAGTCTAAAGCATTAACATCTGCAGGTTACACATGCCAGACACATAATATCTGTTAATTATCGTTGTAATCGGAGACCACTGGGAGTACGAATCCGGATTTATGTGAAAGGTTTGCTACTTTCAGAAATACCGAGTTCTACTTGTAACATTTAATTTATGAAAATGAAGCAAATTCTATATGTGGGTAGGGATATAGGTGACTCCAATCTGTTATTTTTTATTGTTTTTTCCCCAAAAGACATTTGATGAAGCTTAATATTGGTTATCCAGAAACATAAACTTTCAAGTTTGTTGTTCAAACAACACAGGGATCTGCTAATTACACCTGAATAAAAAAACACACACACACACACACACACACACACACACACACACCCAAAAACCACAGGGATCATTTTGTTAAAACTGTTTATTTCTCTATTGTCTTGTGTGACTTTTCATCATTATATGTTACATAGTGATTCTTATCCCCCTACTGTTTTCGATTAACCTCAACATTTCACACACACACACACACACACACACACACACACACATATATATAAAATTTTTTTTTTTTGAGAGAGAGACAGGGAGAGAGGGCGGGGAGGGGCAGAGGGAGAGGGAGAGAATCTTAAGTAGGCAACACGCCCAGGACCAAGCCCAACTCTGGGTTCAGTCTCATGACCCTGAGATCATGAGCCGAGCTGAAACCCAGCGTGGGACACTTAGCTGACTCAGCCATCCAGGTACCCCTGTCTTTTCTGTAATTTATAGTTCAGTTGTCTTTTCATCTCTGTTTATGCTGTATTGAAACATCTCTCGGAGCTCACTGATAAAGCTGATACTATATTATAACCCTGTTTGTTGAAAACATGTGCAGCCTGAGATGAGGGACTCACCAATTTAATGAGTCCAAAGGATGTGAAAAAAAAAAAATCCAGAGGTTTTATAGGTGAAACTTGGGAGTTTGGAAGATAAGGAAATCATTACCATTATAAGTGACTAGTGCCTTTCCCTGGATTTGACAGATTTGATTTTTTTTTTCTTTTTCCCACAAGTCCTATCCTTGACGAAAGGAAATAGCAGATATCATTTAGAAGCTTCCTTTGCACTGATATTTCTAAGTAATTAGTGATCTACAACCCCATTCTCCAAATGCCCTTTAGCCAGGACTGCAGCTGATTATCAGCTCTTCTCTACCTGGCAGATTTGCATTATTTTTTTTTTTGTAATTTTTGTATTCCCCCTTCAAGGTTACACATACTTAGAACAAATGATTGGATTCAAATAAGACTTGGACCCCGAAGGAACTTCTCCCGAATAACTTAATGATACATGGGGGGGAATGCCCTGGAAAGAGAAAATCCTAGAAGGGCTGCAAATAGCATGGAAGTGCCATGAAAATTGGCAACATGAATGGACAAAGAGGAGGAAATGGATAAGTCACTACATATATCTAAGTAACATCTGAAAACCTGCAAGGTATAGATAGATACGTACTGCAAATCCAAGTACAACATTCTAGATGCAGATTAATTTCAGTCCACAAACAAGGCAGGCAACTGTAACTTCATTTTCTGAAAGAACTTAATTTTTATTTTAAAATCCTAATCTCTAGGGTAGCCACAAATTAAGGCTTTTCCCCTTCCCTTGGGGCAGTGCCTGAATTCTGAAGGAGGTTATATGCGTCAAGGTGTCAGAGACTCCTTTTGTCTTCTGTTTTCATACGTCCACCCTGATATTTGATGAGACATACGTCGGTCCATCACGTCTGCGGCGAATTGATCAGGCAGATGACCGAGGTGATACCCGCTATTCCTTACCTGCCCATGTGGTCTGGCTAAAGACTCTGGTGTCATAATTTCTGTGCTGTACCAGTAATTCTGGGTCCCTCTGTCCTCTACATTTGTCTCATGTTGGGAAATACAGAGAGCACCGTGCTGTTTCCACATCACACTTGGGAGGAGGAACACACTAGGGTATGAAGGCTCAGTACGACTTCGTAGTCTGCCCCTTCCCCCGATCTGTCTCGTGGCCACAGTCTATCCTGCCTGCTTCGTATTTCACAAACCTTTCTAGGGCAATCTGCCTACTCATGGGACTAGTACCTCTCTTTCTCTTGATTCCCCTCAGATTTTCTCTTTCCCCCTAGCTTGTAGAATTCCATTCTAGCCTAGGGAGTGAGGAAGTCTTTCTGTTACTCTGGAAGGTTCTTTCAAAATTCATTCTTCAAGGAGTATAGGGTTTTGAATTCCAAAAGCTGGGGAGATACTTCTTTTGCTCTATGTTGTCACACCCCTTCTTGGAATGGTAATAAAATTATCTAGAAGTTCCAATTGGTGGGACAAAGTGTGGGAGCAGGAATACCAAGAAATCACATTGGTTAATGTTTCAAAAATATTATCTAGCCATATGGAAAGCAAACACAGAAAATGCGAGAGAAGAAAGGAGCATAGTGATCATTTGGGGCCAAATAAAGATTTGGGGTGTTAGGAGAAGAGAGACCTAATGCAGAGCTTACTTCTCCCAGGACTGGGGGAGATCCTGAAGACAAGGATATGAGATTCGGGCCAAGGGTCATAATGCAGAAGCCTCTGGTCTGGGGGTGAGCATGTAGCACAGAGCTTTCTGGAATCCCAGGAGAAAGTCAAGGTCACATACTGATGTGCTTTAGCAACCTGGTCTAAAAGAGGCTGCGAAGGAGATGGACAGTGGCCTCTCATTACTCCTGCTTAAGCCAGAGAGATGAGCCTGCCGGACCTGGGGCCTTTCCCCAGTGTCTCATCAGGGAATTTGCTGTGCACCTGCTCCCACTCCCTGAGGCCCTGTCAACCTCTCGGATATGTCAGCCGTCATACATGCGCTCCAAAGAGCCGGCAGAGGATAAGGGCACATTTACAGGGTTTCGGAGGTCTGTTCAATGTGTGCACACAAACCACATGCTCATTGATTTTGAACTTTAAGTGGAAAAATAAATGCCAGAAGATAGCCAAAACATGTGTAAAATAAGAATCTTGAGAGGAGTTACCTTACCAGGTATCAAGACAGAATGCGAAACCATGATAGTGAAATTCATGTATTCATTTATCTAACTGACATTTAACTGATCCCCACCTATGAGCTAAACCCTGTTCTAGTTGCTGGAGATAAAGTAGTGAACAAAACAGACAAAACATACAGGAGCAGAGAATACACAAGAGAAAAATAAGTGAAATATAGAGTATACTATGGGGTCGTAAGCGCGGTGGAGAAGGGTGTCCGGCGAGCTCAGTTACTTGACGTCCGACTCTTGGTTTTGGCTCAGATCATGATCTCGGGGTCATGAGATTGAGCCTTGTGTCGTCAGGAGTCTACTTAAGAGTTTTTCTCTCCCTCTGGGCTCACACCCCCCACTCACATTCTTTCTGTCAAATAAATAAATAAGTCCATTCTTGTTTTTTAAAAGATTTTATTTATTTATTTGAAAGAGAGAGAGAGAGAGAGAGAACAAGCACAAGCAGATGGGAGGGGGCGGCAGGGGAGAAGCAGACCCCCGGCGGAGCAGGGAGCCAGCGGGAGCCCAACGTGGGGTTCGATCCCGGGACCCCGAGGACACGATCTGAGCCAAAGGCAGACAGTTAACCAACTGAGCCACCCAGGAGCTCCGACACATCTTAAGAAAATAAGTGGGGCGGAGAAAAACACGGAAGGGATGAGCGAGGGAGGGGGCAGCGCTCACATTTGAAAATGGGTTGGTCAGAGAAAGTGGTACTTGAAGCAAAGGCCTGACAAAGCAGGTAGCCAGGCACTGCCTCGGGCAGAGCATGCAGGCCCGGGAAGCGTTCAGGCCCGTCACCAGCGACTGTGAGGAGAACAGATTGAGGAGGGTAAGTGTGGAAGCGGGGAGGCCCGTTCGGGAGGCGTTTGCAGGAATACGGAGGAGGGCTAATGGTGACTTGGGCCACCGTGGTCTGATTCTGGAGGCATTTGAAGCCGAGATGACCAGATTTGTTGACAGGCCATATGTGGGCTGTAGGAGAATGACTCACAAATGCCTCCAACATTCTGGGCTTGGGAAACCAGAATTACTGGTACAGCACAGAAATTATGATACCAGAGTCTTTAGCCAGACCACGTGGGCTGGAGACTTTTCTTGGCAACATACTAGCTGTGCACCTTGGACAAGTTACTTGACCTTTCTGTGCCTTGGTGTTCTTATCCATAAAATGGGGCTGATAGTCTCTATCTCATGGAGTTAGAAGGACTGAGTTGCATATAAATGAGTTATACGTCACTCATTTACATATGTGACACATAGTAAAAGATCACGACAGTTATTTTGTTTTGTTTTACTGAGGTAGACTATGAAAGGAACGAGGGGAAGGAAAACCAAGTGTCTGATTTGGGAACATTTTACTGGGATCTTTTGACTGGCTCACTCGGCCTCCCTTCTCTACTTCTCGGGCATTTCCAGTAAGTATCCGCATTTAGGTCCTGTCTTGTGTCCCTGTTTGCTTACAATAGCTAACGTGGATTCAGTTTCCTTTCCCGAATCCTGACCCGTGTGGAAGTGATAAGTTTTAGGTGTCTGTTAGACATACAAGCAAAAGTGTCGCGAAGGTAACCAAATATAGGCATCCTGAGCTCAGGGCAGAAGGAGGGCTGGCGATTGGATTCGGAAGTAAAGTGTAACTGGTGTTTAAAGCTTTGGAACAATGAAGCGGCTGGGGGAACGAGTGTAGGTAAAGAACAGCTTTCCGGGAGGGAACCCTTAGGTTTTCCACCATTTAGAGGTAACGCTCCAGAAACCAAGTGCATAATGAAGTGCTACCGAGGAAGCTGAGAAATGACTCTTGAATTGAGCTTTGTGGAAATCACTCGTGCGTGGAAACAAAGAACTTTGAGGGAATGGATGAGGGATTGCAGTTGGGGCAAAATCTTGTTTGGTTAGCAGTAGTGACAACGATCTAGAAGCTGAGAGTCTTAAAAGAATAAGGTTAAGCTTCTCTTAGAAGTAGACCTAAGCATCCCTTAGGTCAAGCAGATGACCCTGCAAATGATGGGTAAGGGGTTGTACGGGCTGGGGGCACAGCGCTCAAAGCTGGGAGGGATGGGGCAGGGGGAAGCGGGGGGCAGACCCATCCTACCTCCAGGCCCAGGGCTGGGAATTTGTGACGGACCAATCAGACACTACATGAGAGGGCGGTGGGGAACCTGGAGCCCCCAAAGGGATTTCAGATTTCTTTGGAACAAGAGATAAAGGAGAGATTCAGTGTGTATTGGTGATAATGGCATAGAAATAAACAAGTAGAAATAGACCTTTAATATATATGAGTTTTCTGTCAAAGGTAGTGTTTTGACTTAGATATTTATGGATTATCAAATGGTGGTGGCAGAATTAGCTCTTCATCTAGAAGAAAATAAAAATGTACCCCTCTTGGGGCGCCTGGGTGGCTCAGTGGGTTAAAGCCTCTGCCTTCGGCTTGGGTTGTGATCCCAGAGTCCTGAGATCGAGCCCCACATCGGGATCTCTGCTCAGCCGGGAGCCTGCTTCCCCACCCCCCGTGCCCCAGCCTGCCTCTCTGCCTACTTGTGATCTCTGTCAAATAAATAAATAAAAATCTTCAAAAAATGTAAAAATAAAAAAATTATATATCCCTCTCTTATACTAAGTAAAAAGTAAATTCCAGATGGACTGAGGCTTAACTGTTAAGGTTTAAGATCACATAAACTGTGCAAGAATATTTAATAAACTACAGGTATAATCTAGGTATGAGGACAATCTTACGTAAGATTAGACACTCAGAAGCTGTGGCAGAAAAAAAATGGACATATTTGTTATATAAATTTTGTAAATGTTACTGAAAATCGTAGTTAAAGTGAGTAAACTATAGACTTGCACAACAGACTTGCCACACAGAGATCCGAAAGAGAGGCTGTATCTGTAATATAGTGTGTGTGTGTGTGTGTGTGTGTGTGTGTGTGTGTGTGTGTTTAGGAAACAAAGTAAATCCCTAGCAATGGGAAAGTCTTTTAATGAAATTATGGGTCATCCACGCTGTGGATTCATTACAAAACCATCAAAAACAAGGAATGTCAGCTGTATTGAGTGATGAGTCCGTGGTGTATTTTTAAGTGGAAAAAAAGGCGAGGTGTGTATAGTCAATTTTTATAAGATGGTGATAAAAGCTACCTCTCGATAATTATGCAGAATCACTTTGTATATATGTGGACTTGGAGAAAAATAGAGGCGAGTATGTGCTAGGTTTTCACTCGGGGTTACTTAGGGTGGTGGAGATTGGACCAGAAAAGAGACAGGCAAGCAAAGTAGTAACGGAAGATCGATACCCAAGTGAAAACCATGAAACAGCAATCCGACAAAGAATGCTTTAATAAGAGAGGGAACTTTATTTCAAATGAGAAATGCATTTCATGATATGCTATTTACAAAGGCATCCTTGGTATAAGTTGTGTTGTAGACATTGATGGTCCATGTGATTTTTTTTTTTTTTTTGAGTGCAAGTCTTGAACTCACGACTGTGAGATCAAGATCTGAGCCAAGATCAAGAGTTGGTCACTTAACCGACATGAGCTGCCCCCATATGATTTTTTTTAATAACCAAAAGGTATTCGCTCTTTGAGGAGAGAAGAATCTTCATAATGTATTTTTCTCATCATAGGTGGCAGTACTCTTTCACTCTCTCCACTCAACGGCTATATATTTTTTAAAAGATTTTATTTAAAAAAATTTTTTAATTAACATATAATGTATTATTAGTGCCAGAGGTACAGGTCTGTGAATCGCCAGGTTTACACACTTCACAGCACTCATCATAGCACATACCCTCCCCAATGTCCATAACCCCACCCCCCTCTCCCGACCCCCCTCCCCCCAGCAACCCTCAGTTTCTTTCATGAGATTAAGAGTCTCTTATGGTTTGTCTCCCTCCCGATTCCATCTTGTTTCATTTATTAAAAGATTTTATTTTTTAGTAATCTCTAAATACACCATGGAGCTCAGATTCACAATCCTAAGATCATATGTTCTCCTGACTAAGCCAGCTAGGCACCCCTCAACGGTCATATTTTTCACGGAAGGCTATCTGAGAGTCGTATCTTAAATTATTTAACAGGAAAAGAGAATTGTCAAACAGAGAGACATTTGCAGATTGCCCCATCTAATAGCATATTTATACACTATTTGGCATTGCTGATGACAGATGCCATGTTTGAACTTCTCAGTCTCTGACATGAATCATATTTTTGTTCTCTTGAATTATATAGAAAAATTATACTGTTGCAGACATCAGGCCCGGTTATTTTGCTTTCAAAGACATTAGAATATGTTTTCCTCTGTGTGTTATTTCTAATATGCATATATGTTGGCATTCCTTATCAAGAAGTTTCAAGTGTTATTCATCTGTTATAGTTGTTTTCATATTTCCTGTAGTTTACAGTATAGTCACTGAAACTCCTTTTGTTAATTTAATAACCACATTGCTAGTTTACAACTCCATTCCTCTCCAGGAAACACACACACAATTTTATCCTTCCTTTGCACTTAAGAGTTTCGTCTCCAAATCAACCCTGCCTCTATTTTGTAAAATGTCTAGTTTGTCTCATTCATCAATCTGATAAGATATTTCAAATCTGATAAAATATTTCAAATAATCCTTTGGACTGTTCGTAAGATATATTTTTCCCAATGCAGAGTCTTGTTTTGGTGGTGTTGTTGTCTTTTATAATTGGCTTTGTAGCCAAGCCAATTTGTATTGTTTTTTGTTAATTTTACTGAGGCATAATTTATAGTCTTAGGTAACCACCACCACAATCTAGACATAAAATAGCAACATCAGCCCGAAAAGTTCCTTGATTAATTCTCTCACCTCTTCACCTCCAGCCCTAGGCAACCACTTACCTGCTTCTCTCACTATAGTTTACACTTGATTAAGAATTTCATAGAAATGGACTCATATAGTAGGTGCTTTGTTTTTGGCTTATTTCATTCATCCAAATTCTTTGTAGAGTCAGCCATGTTGTTGTAGTTATCAGTGGTTCCTTTAAAAAAAAAAAAAAAACTTTTGTGTAGCATTCTGTAGTATGCATGCACCAAAATTGATTTATTTACCTGTCTGTGAACATTTGGTTTGTTTCTGCTTTGGCTATTTTGATAAAACTGCTGTGAACATTCATGAACAGGTCTTTGTTTGGACATATATTTTTATTTCTCTTAGGGAAAGCGCTGGGAGTGAAATCACTGGGCTGTGTGGCAAGTGTGTATTTAACTTCCTATGGAACTGCCAAGCTGTTTTCCATTCCCACACTGTATGAGTTCCAGTTTCTCCACATTCTCACTAACACTTGTAATTATCAGTCTTTTCAAGTTTTAGCCGTTCTAGGAAGTGCGAAGAAGTATCTCATGTTGGCTTTAACTTCGATTTCGCTCAGGACCAGTGAACGGAACATCTTTTTAATGTGCTTATCGATCATTCAGGTATCTTATTTTTTGAGGTGCACGTTTAACTAGTTTGCCCACTTTCTTGAGTTGTTGGCTGTTTTTCTTCTTGAGTTATAGAGGTTGTTTATGTATTGTGAATACTTATTTTTTGTCAGAAGTATGTATTGTGACTATTTTCTCTGAGTATGTGGTTTGCCTTTTCACTTTCTTAACAGTGTCTTTCCAACACCAGAAGATTTTCATTTGATAAAGTCCAATCATCTCCAGTTTTTTCCTTTGGTTTGTGCTTTCTGTGTACTATCTAAGGAATATGCCTCGCCAAGGTTATAAAGATTCTCTTCTAAGAATTCTTCAAGGAATTTTTGTTTGAGCTTTTACTTTTTGATCTTTCATCTGCTTCAATTATTTATGTATACTATGAGATAAAGTTCAAGGTTAATTTTTTTCTTTTCTTTTTTTTAAAGATTTTTATTGATTTATTTGATAGACAGAGAGAGATCACAAGTAGGCATAGAGGCAGGCAGACAGAGAGAGGGGGAAGCAGGCTCCCCGCTGAGCAGAGAGCCCAATGTGGGGCTCGATCCCAGGACCCTGAGATCATGACCTGAGCTGAAGGCAGAGGCTTAAACCACTGAGCCACCCAGGCGCCCCAAGGTTAATTTTTTTCTAAGCTGACAGTCAATTGTTTCAGGACCATTTGTTGGAAAGACTATTTTTCCTCATTGATTTACCATGGCAACTTTGTCGAAAATCAGTATGTATGGATTCATTTCTGGAATCTCTAGTCAATTCCATTGGCTTACATGTCACTCCTTTACAACAATATAATACTATCTTGATTATTGTAACTTTATAGTAAATCTTGAAATCAGGTAGTATAAGTCCTCTAAATTGGTTTTCAAAATTATTTTGGCTCTTCTGGTCCTTTGTGTTTCAGTACAAATTTCAGAATTGGCTTATCAATTTATGTAAAACATTTCAGGCATTTTGATTGAGATAGTTTTGAGTTCAAAGACCAATTTGGGCCAATTTTCATCTTAACTATTGAGCCTTCTGGTCCACGAACATGGCCTATTTCCACATTTGTTTAAGTCTTTAAAACTTGTCTCATCAGGGCGCCTGGGTGGCTCAGTGGGTTGAGCCGCTGCCTTCGGCTCAGTCATGATCTCGGAGTCCTGGGATCGAGTCCCACATCGGGCTCTCTGCTCAGCAGGGAGCCTGCTTCCTTCTCTCTCTCTCTGCCTGCCTCTCAGTGTACTTGTAATTTCTCTCTGTCAAATAAATGGGTAAGGTCTTGAAAAAAAAAAAAAAAAAACTTGTCTCATCAATGTTTTGTAGTTTTCAGGGTACCGGTACTACATATATTTTATTCATTATAATTTCATTTTCCAGTTGTCCATTTTTTTGTTTGAGAAATACAATTTATTTTTTGTATTGACCTTGTATCTGGAAAACTTTTCTTTTTCCTTATTATTTCTGGTAGCTTTTTGTAGGTTTCTTATAATTTTCTATTTTAGATAAGTAGCATTATTACATCTCAATAAAAGACAGTGATATCATCAAGGAATAAATCCATTTTTTCTCCATCCTTTCCAATCTCTCTTCCTTGAATTTACTTTTCTTCCCTTATTTCACAGAATAGAGCCTCTAGTACAATATTGAAAATTTTCTGGAGGATATTTTCTGTTTCTTTTGTGGTGGTGGTGTTTAATTTGGCCCTATTGAATCATTTAGTTACTTAGCAGTGAAGCCCTTCCTGCTTTGGATAAGCTCTCAGTATAGTGATGCTCAACCACCCTAATAATCAGAAATATATAAATTAAAACAGTGAGATACTGTTTTATATCCTTGAGATTTGCAAAATGTAGAGAGCCAGATAAATGTCAAATGTTAGTGAAGATATGGAAGAAGGGCTCTTATAAACTGCGGGTGAGAATGTAATCTGGTACAGCCATTCTGGAGAGAAATACGGCTCTCAGCGAAATTAACAGTATTTGTACCTGTTTACCTATACAGCATCTCCCGAGTATTTGCCTCAGGGGCACTCCCAGACACGTTCAGTTCCAAACTTCTGGATGATGAAGGGAATTGAGGCTAGAAGTCCATCCTTAGGGGAATGAGTAAACATAATGTAGTGGGTGCACACCATAAAATGATCTGCAGATATTCGAAGCGACGAACTAGGTTCATATATGGCGGCATGGATAAGTCGGTGAAAGGTATCACTGTCTAAAATAAAAAGAAACAAAATGAGTTCTGTAGCAAAAGGCAATTTGTGGAACTTACAGCCACAGATATACACTACAACCATACAATGAACTTTATAACGACACATATCTATATGAAGGAAAAGGCAGTAGGTATTAAGAACAATAATAGGAAAAGCACAAATTTAATAAAATAACACAGGGGCCTTGAACTTACCATAATGATGAAAATATTTAGTGAACTGAGGAATATATTGAACTCAAGTCCTTAGTCCTGAGTTTAATAAAATAAAGCATTTAAATTCTCATGCAGTGTTAAATGAGAGTAGTATATACAGCAATATATGTAGGGTGATCCCATTTTCAGGCTTTTTTTTTTTTTTTTTTTTAAAGCTGAGTACATACAGCTAGAGAAACTACCATAAGGAAAAGCATGACGGATGAACCATGGTTCTCATAACCTGAGTATGGCCTGATCACCATTAGTCCACTGAAATGCGTAAGGCCCTGTTTAAGGCCCAGAACACCCATAACCCACAGAGGCAGAGTTTTTGAGAATACCTGTCCTCCAGCTGGTCAAGGCAACGCTTGGCCACGGTTAGGGCAGTTTCTTTGCTTCCTGAGGAAAACATTGCCTAAAGGCCGCTCATTGTGCTTTGAGAAGGATAATTAGTCTGATGGGCATGGGCTCTTTTCTCCATCGGAGACTGTCACCGTAATACTTAGAAATAGCACAAGTTAAAGTAATATGTTTCGACAACTGGAGTAAAACTAAATTCATAAAGTCTTAAACTATTAAGAAGTGATTAGAAATATAAAAGCTCTATGAGCAAAAACGAAAAACCAACTAATGGAGTGCAGCGAGCGGATGAAATGTTTCAAACTGGCAGAATAAGAAGATCTTAGGGTTCTAGAAAATATCGTGAAACACTAATAGAAACTGTGACATAGGAGTGATAAGAACATATGGTTTTAATTCAATAAAGGAAGTGACTGAGGGAGGGACTGAGTGAGAACCACTAGACATTTCCAGGTCAGGACATCTCGTCATTGGCTCGCTTTTCCCAGAGCTTATCTGTAGAGCTGATGTGAAAAGTCCTGGTGTTTACTGAGGGAGCCAGAGGTCTAGATGTTTCTGTAAGATGCTGTACAGTGAATGATGAATAACGAAATTAATAAGTATCACTATTTTTAAGCTCAGGTTTTTAAAAATTAAAATGACTGTCTTGTAAGTCCATCAATGTCTTTATATTTTACTACTTTTGAACTCAGTATTGGTGTCTAACGTGAATTGTATGTCCCTCAGTTCTAAACAAAACATTTCCTATTGAAGTTGAAAAGCCCTACTTGTGCAATTTTGGAACTCTGTAATTCATTTGCAAATCAGGCCATTTCCCTACCTAGTTGTACTGTCTAATATCCCAGGCTATTCCCTACTTATTTGTACTGTCTAATATTCTTCTTTTAAAGATTTTATTTATTTATTTATTTGTCAGAGAGAGAGAGAGAGAAAGGGCACACAAGCAGGCAGAGTGGCAGGCAGAGGTGGAGAGAAAAACAGGTTCCCTGCAGAGCAAGGAACCCAATGTGGGACTCCATCCCAGGACCCTGGGATCATGACCTGAGCTGAAGGCAGCAGCTTAACCGACTGAGCCATGCAGCCACCCTAATATTCTTTTTCAAAATGTGGTTTTCTGGGGGCTCCTGGGTGGCTCAGTGGGTTAAAGCCTCTGCCTTCGTCTTGGGTCATGATCCCAGAGTCCTGGGATGGAGCCCCACATCGGGCTCTCTGCTCAGCAGGGAGCCTGCTTCCCCCCCTCTCTCTGTGTCTGCCTCTCTGCTTACTTGTGATCTCTGTCTGTCAAATAAATAAATAAAATCTTTTAAAAAAATGTGGTTTTCTGGACCATGATGGTCTGTATCAAAATCATCATAGTGGATATTTTAAAAATGCATATACTTAGATCCCACCACTTCCAGGGTCTGGATCTATGGTCTACATAGGAACAGGAGTGTTGATCTAAATTCATCCAATTCAAAAGTACCAATCTGTTCCTTGTGACGGTGGGTGGAGACAATATACTTGTTCAAAGATCTAGGGCACTTGGATTTGACAGATTTTCATAGATGTATAATGGGGATGCTATTAACATTTTGTAGGAAAATTATTTGTTGCGTGGGACTATCCTAAACATGGTCACTAGTGCTTCCCAGTCATTATGACATCCCAGAACACTTCTGTACTTTTCCATAATCCCATAGAGTATGGTTTGACATCCCATTCCTCTTCCCACTGATTTAGTTTAGGAATGGACATGTGACCCTTTGTGGCCAGTAAACACCTGAATGAGAATCTGTAGGGCAAGGGTGTTCTTTTGTTTTTTGTAATTCTTTTTTTTTTTTAAAGATTTTTATTTATTTATTTGACAGAGAAAGAGATCACAAATAGGTAGAGAAGCAAGTAGAGAGAGGGGGAAGCAGGTTCCCCGCTCCGCAGAGAGCCGGATGTGGAACTCGATCCTAGGACCCTGGGATCATGACCTGAGCCAAAAGCAGAGGCTTAACCCATTGAGCCACCAAGGCGCCCCCCCCCCTTTTTATAAATTCTTAAGTGACACGAGAGAAGATGGTCCCTTCTTTAACTTTTGGGCTTTGTCATGTTAGTATTTGGCACCCGGAACAATTGCAGCCCTTTTGCCACCAGCATGAGTATGACAAAAATAGGAACTATTATAGTGTCTCTGCGTGCTGAAGGGTATCATCTAGTATGTAGTGAAATGCTGACATTGCAGGACACTGGGGTTAATTGGAAGAGGAAAGTCCTTGAGTAGGTAGGAGGCTATGGGATCCCAGGGCCTTACGGAAGTGTTGTCTGAGACAGGCATCAGGATTGATCGGAAGGTAGAATTTATAGGGAAGAATGAATGGACAAAAGAAATCGGGTTTGATTCTTCAGTGGTACTGAGTGTACGTTTGAGATTTGCGACCCTGAATTTCATGTAGGAAGAATCAGTATCATTGGTGTTTTTCTCCAGCCACATTTAGCTTCATTAAACAAACAAACAAACAAACAAACAGCTCCAGAGAGTTGGGTTTGAGCAGTGCTTTGGTTTTGTTCAGAGGGAAGGGCAAGGGAGTGAAGGATGAGTGGGCTGAAGGTCACCAGGCTGGGGAAGACGTGATGCTTAAGAAGGTAAGGGATGGCATCAGGAGGCGACAAATGGTGTTTCGTGTACTTCTGTGGTCACCAAATTGTTGGAAATGGTGTAGCAATATAAGTGGGAGAGGCAGGAACTCGTCAGTCAGTGGGGTACCTAAAAATGAAATTTTAGAGACAGTTCAATGAAGAGTGATGATGTGGTCTGTAAAGCTAGACTTTAAATTTTTCAAAGAAGTAATATCATATTGACTACACATGCAGTTGGTAAAAATATAGGTGACTAACCCTCCTAGGTGTGGAAATCGTGAAGCACACCATTAAAGAGTTTATGGGTCAGAGGAGAGATCATATTAGCTGGAAAATGCCTATGGACAACGAATAAAATACTACATATCAAATCTTACTCGACACAGCTTGGGCAGGACATGGAGGGACATGTGTAGCCTTAAAACTTCTATAAGAAGAGTAAGCTTTAGCAAAATATGTCAATCGGAGAAAGACAAGTATCATATGATCTCCCTGATATGAGGAAGTAGAGATGCAACTTGGGGGGTTAGGGGGGTAGGAGAAGAATAAATGAAACAAGATGGGATTGGGAGGGAGACAAACCATAAGTGACTCTTAATCTCACAAAACAAACTGAGGGTTGCTGGGGGGAGGGGGGTTGGGAGAGGGGGGTGGAGATGTGGACATTGGGGAGGGTATGTGCTGTGGTGAGTGCTGTGAAGTGTGTAAACCTGGCGATTCACAGACCTGTACCCCTGGGGATAAAAATACATTATATGTTTATAAAAAAAAAATTAAAGAAAAGAAGAGTAAGCTTAAAATTAATTAGCTAAGTTTCCTAAATAAGAAAAAAAAATAGAATAAACCCGAAGAAAGCCAAAGGAAGGTAATAAAGAGATCAAGGCAGGAATGTATGAAACTGAAACTTAGATATACTAGAAAGGATTGACAAAGGCAAATTTTATCCTGTGAAAAGATAACTGAAATTGATAAACCTCTGTTAAAATTGATGAAGAAAAGAGAAAGTACGAGTAAAGTGTAATGGGAATAAAAGTGGGGATACAATGACAGACACAGTAAAGATTGACAGGATAAGAAGACATTATGAACAATGTTATGATAAAATGTTTGAAAGTTCATGGTATCTGGATGTAGTCCAAGAAAAGGACACATTGTTAAATTTACTTAAAAAAAATAGAAAACCAGATTTGTCTCATAAGCATTAAAGAGATGGAATCTGAAAGTAAAAGTCTTTCCAGAAAGGAAATATCAGGTCCCAGTGGTTTTATAATGGATTTTTACCAATCATTCAAGGAAGACATAAATCTAGTATTTGCAATTCTTTTTCAGTAAATGCAAACAAAGATAACCTCCTGCCCCACACTTTTCATAAGACTAGGAGAACCATAATAACAAAATAAACCAGGAGTAATATGAAAAGCAAGTATAGGTCAATCCCGCTCATGAACATAGATGCAAAAATCTTAAAATATCTGAAAGTAGATCTTCAGATATATTCGCTCACTGTTCCTGTCTTACCACCTCCACCGCAGCCATCGGGAAACAAGCCATTAATCACCTTTTGCCTGGATCAGTGTGGTAACAATATCCCTGCTGCTAACTGTGCCCCCATTCAACATAATGATCCTTTTGAAATGAACATCAGGGTGCGCCCGGGTGGCTCAGTCAGTTAAGCATCTGATTCTTTTTTTTTTTTTTTTAAAGATTTTATTTATTTGAGAGAGAGACAGTGAGAGAGAGCGTGAACTGAGGAGAAGGTCAGAGGGAGAAGCAGACTCCCCGTGGAGCCGGGAGCCCGATGCGGGACTCGATCCCTGGCATGATCCAGGATCATGACCTGAGCCGAAGGCAATCGTCCAACCAACTGAGCCACCCAGGCACCCCAGCATCTGACTCTTGATTTGGGCTCAGGGTCATGACCTCAGTGTGGATCCCGCTGAAGACTCTCTTCCTCTCCCTCTGCCCTTCCGATCTCACCTCCTGCCCTCTCCAGCTCACTCTGTTGCTCTCTCTCTAAAAAAGTAAAAAATAAAATGCACGAGTAATTCTGTCACTCAGCACTCGCTAGGGACTCTCCTCTCCATCAGAGAGAGCCTCGCAATGAATGGTCTTCAAGACCCTAACCAGGGCCAGCAAACTGTGGCCCAGGAACCAGTTCCAGCCTGCTGCACGTTTCTGTATGGCCGATGAG
Source organism: Mustela nigripes (assembly GCF_022355385.1). Taxonomy (NCBI): domain Eukaryota; kingdom Metazoa; phylum Chordata; class Mammalia; order Carnivora; family Mustelidae; genus Mustela; species Mustela nigripes. The sequence continues at coordinate 7,378,693 of NC_081575.1, read as the reverse complement.
CTGAGATTTTTCTTTTTTTACACATTTTACATGTTCTTGACGTATGTTGATACTTGAAAAATAAAGTAATACAATAAAAATAAAAAGTGGTGGGGTGCCTGGGGTGACTCAGTGGGTTAAACCTCTGCCTTCGGCTCAGGTCATGATCCCAGGGTCCTGGGATGGAGCCCCGCATCGGGCTCTCTGCTCAGGCTCTCTGCTTCCTCCTCTTTCTCTGCCTACTTGTGATCTCTGTCAAATAAATAAATAAAATCTTTAAAAAATAAAAAACACATTAAAAAAAGAGTGGTTTGCAAATGTGAAAATCATATGAAATTCAACTTTCAGTGTCTTAAGGAAATGTTTATTGGCACATGGCTGTGCCCCTTTGTTTATCCATTGCCAATGGCTGCTTCTGTGTGAGAGCTGGTCACTGACGCCCTCACTCCTGGAAAATGCACTTGAGGTTCCTCTGCCTGGATTGCTCACTCGCTCCTCCATTCCTCCAGGTCTCTCTTTCACAGTCATTTTATTGCGGGGCCTTTCCTGGCCATTCTATGTAGAATTGAAACTACTTTTCCACTCCCTCCCAGCACTCCCCGTCCACTTTTTCTGATTTTTTTTTTTTTTGAGGGGAGGTGCACAGAGGGAGAGGGAGAGAATCTTCAGCACGTTCCACGCCTAGCGTGGAGCCCGATGCAGGGCTCAAACTCAGGACCCCGAGATCATGACCTGAGCCCAAATCAAGAGTCAGACATTTAACCAATTGAGCCACCCAGGCACCTCCCTGATTTTTTCCCCCATTGCATTTAATTACCACCTAATACCTTCTCTATATTTTACTTATATATTTTGTTTATTTTTTTATCTCATGAGGGGGAGAAAGTTTTGTCTTTTGTTGACAGCTGGCCTGGCACAGAGAAACCGCTCAAAAAAAAAAAAAAAGCTGAATAAATGAATAAAAGAGTTGACAAATAACAAAAATAGTGTAAGTTATTGAAGACACACTGTGAGCCATCGTGCTTTTGAGTCATTGTCCTCAATTCACATGACAACCATGCAAAGCAGGGACCAATAGTCCCAGCTGATGGAGCAAGTAGCTGAGGTCGAGAGGTGTTACGTGACTTACCTGAGATCCGGAGAGGGACACAGAGATTCAGGGCACTGGGAAGCTTTGTAGGTCCTAGAAGAAAGGCATTAAGATGGGGAGAGATTGGGGCACCACCTGGGTGGCTCAGTGGGTTAAGCCTCTCCCTTCGGGGAGAGGGTCCTGGGATCGAGCCCCGCATCGGGCTCTCTGCTCAGCGGGGAGCCTGCTTCCCACCCCCTCCTCTCCCTCTCTCTGCCTGCCTCTCTGCCTACTTGTGATCTCTCTCTCTGTCAAATAAATAAATAAAATCTTTTAAAAAACAAAAAAAGATGGGGAGAGATTATCATAGGAATATCCTGGGCTGTCCAAGTCTCTGTTACATTCTGGGACATTTACATGTTCAAGATAAGGATTTTGCCGTTCCGAGGTGTGATTCGAACTCGGACAGCCGTCCTCATTCCATGTGACGAAGCAAATCTAATTCTATAGCAATTTCAACAGGAATTTAAGTTTCGAGAAAGACCGTGAAGAAATCAGTCACTGGGCACAGACATGGCAAACATGCTTATCATGTTTCCATAAATACCACCTGTCACGGTCATATCACAGATGATGGCTATAAAATAAATATCACACGGAGTTAAAAAGCTAGGGAGACAGAATGCATTGCTAAGACCTAATGACTAGTGCAAGTGAAATATTTTGTAGTATAAAGATGAAACTAATAACAGTCATTATGGACCAACACGGCTGCACTTAGGGACCGAGATTCCATTTGCTCTGAGGATTTAGGAGTCTAATTTTATAGTTGGTAATTTTGTAGCTGTGCAAGGTCCTTTTATGAAACCGTGTAGCAATATTTAATGCTTCAGAATCAAATATTATATTTATTTGTTTATCTTTCTTCTAGGGCAAATAAAGTTGCAAGTGTTCTTCCCTGGCGTTTATCAAGGTTGCCGAGTGAAGCTTCAAGAGTAGGATTTCCAGGGGCACCTGGGTGGCTCAGTGGGTTAAGCCTCTCTTTTCAGCTCAGGTCATGATCCCAGGGTCCTGGGATGGAGTCCCGCATTGGGCTCTCTGCTCAGCAGGGAGCCTGCTTCCCCCTCTCTCTCTGCCTGCCTCTCTGCCTACTTGTGATCTCTCTCTGTCAAATAAATAAATAAAATCTTAAAAAAAAGAATAGGATTTCTATACCATCTCGTGGGTTTCTGCAGTAGATAGCCGCGAGACAAGTCAAACAGATGCATTGGGTTATCCCTGGGCCTGACACTTGCCTCTGTTTTCACATTTAAATCGCCTGGAAACTTGGAAAAAGTACCTGAGCCTGTGCCTGGCACCCTGAGATTGTGATGTCATTGGTCTGTGGTGGGACAAGGGCATCAGCGTTTGTTTTCAATCCCAGGGAATTCTGCCGGGGATGAGAACCGCCGCTTTGGAGGAGATTTCCACATCCAACAGTCGTGTAGCAAAACTGAACTTATATATGAATGTGATTTGTCTTCATAGCCTAGCCCCCCTGCGTGCTCCCGTTACTAAGTCTTCTCGGAGAGTGTCTCCCACTAATTCCTGCCTTTACTGGGGCTTCTGTTGGGTTGTGTTGTAGCCTGTGGGATGGGAAAGGCCAGAGACTAAAATGCAAAGTAAAAAACTCCGGAGTTTCTTACTTTGCTCTCCAAACCACTGAGCAAAGAATAATGACGTTCACGTGCGTCCATTTCATTTCCATACACATTGGCAAAGGGGAGGATCTGTCTTCTAGACCCTGATTTCAAGTTCTGGGTCAGCTACTCACTAGCTCTGCGGGTCGTCCTAAGTCATTTCCCCCTTCAGTTTCCTAGTCATCTTACGTCTTAATATGCAAATATTAATTTCTATCACAAAATTAATAAATGCATTTCTAGCTAATATTACTAGCATTAATATTACTAGCAAGTCGCATCGGACATTTTCTCTGCCATACCCCAGTATAATGGAGACAGAAGGCATTCAAGTCTGAGTCCATGACAACCTCTTTACATTCCAGAGACTTCCCCGGGTCAGAATTCTCTCCCGCACTCCAGACCTGACTCAACATGATTAAAGCCAACAAACCAAAACAACCTTTCTTTATTCCCTTGCCTTCTCCTCTGGTCTTTATTATACAGATCCACTCATCCTCCCTCCCAGAAAGAAGCCTCAGGAATGGAAAGAAGCTTCAGGAATGGGAAGGAGAGCAAGTGGCCGCAGGGAGGAGGGAGAGGAAGAAACCAAGGGGCCAAATATCGGATTCTCGTTCTCTTGGAGGCGGTGGCAGCCTATAAAATATCACAAGCAAGCAAGGTTTATCCTCTCACAAGAGTTATGATCTGAGACATTAACATCCTTTGCCCTTGCCAGCGGGAACCACCTCCCAACCTGATTTCCATCTCCCTCCAGTTTCCCCATGATGCGCCCCCTCCCCCCATGCCTTCTTTGGCTCCTTCCATTCAGTCACCAGAGTACGCTCTTTCCAAACACGAGCTCTCACCGTGGAAATCTTTCTCTGCTCCCTGCACCACCATGCCCCCAACTGACTACAGGGTAAAGGCCACAGCCCTTGCAACAGTCTATGTGCTGTCTCTTCTTCAATTACTCCCCTGGTCTCCACTCTTCACTCAGGGTAACAACTAGTGAGCACATGCTGTCCTATTCGAGAATCCGCGTGTGTTCCCTCTGCCTGGAAGATCATTCTGTCTTTCTCTTTATGTGTGTATTTGTATTTTCATACTTGAGAGCACTGAGAAGCACCAGGCTTTTCTTTTCCTTATGATTCAGAGGGCTATCTATTTCTGGTCTTCTGTATAGTGTGTTCGTTAGACAACAAATAGTTACCAAGCACCTCCATGGCCCAGGCCGCACAGTTCTTCTAGACTACGTCCAGGAATAGAACTCTTGCTTCTTTCTACCTTTCTGCTTCCCCATGTTGCATTCCAAGTGCCAGATGCTATGTCAGGCATTAATAATGAAATTATCTTGGAATGGGCATCTGTTATAAAAGCCCCTTAGACAACAAACATAATATCTGCTTGACTTGAGTTGTAACTGGGGTTCCCTGACATCTCTTGGGGGTATTAGGAAGGGGAGCTCTTATTCTTTTTTAAGATTTTATTTTTGGGTAATCTCTACACCCGACATGGGGCTCCAACTTACAACCCCAAGATCAAGAGTCGCTCACTCCACTGACTGAGCGAGCCAGGCGCCCCCGCATGAGGGAGTGGAATTCTAATGCTAGCCCTCTCCTGCACTTTTCTATAACTGTGTCTTGCCCTATTAGTCCACATAATTAACCAAGACCAAGTCATATATTTGAACTTTTTAACTCGTGGTTATAGGCATTCCTTTCTGTGATCACTAAAAATGCATCCATAATTTTACTATCATTTCCAGGGTGGAAAGAAACAGAATGACCTCACACGGCCTTGGAGAGGGGAGTGGATGAAACCCCAGCTGTAGCAGAGAGTTCCAATTTACTGCCACTCTGCTGATTATATGCTTGTATATTTCCTGAAATAGTGAAAAGCTGTCCGGGCTGTAAGACAAATAGAAGACAGGCAAGATGGCCGATTGGAGCGCTTTGTAATCTGGGAGAATATGGCGAAGTGAGCGCTGGGTGTCAGTATTGATGATCTCAAAAGGTCTGAGGGATGTTTGTACCTCTTAGGAACCATAGAGTAAGGTATGATTTCTTTTTGAAGGCTTCCTCATTCAAGGTCAAGAGGTGAATGTGGCTAATACTATATCAGCTACCAGAAGTCATGGTATTTGGAAAGCCTGTAATTATGGCACTCATGTTTACCATGTCTTTTAGCTTAGAGGATGTTTTTATAAGCACCATCTAATTTGACCCTAGTGACAACCATAATATAAGGACAAGTCTAATTATCACGACTGTCCCCTTGAGGGAACTGAGGCACAGAGTGGAGATGACTTGCCCAAAGTCACTCAGCTTGTCTGCAGTGGGACCCAGGTCTCTCATTTCATGGTATCCTGCCACTGAGTCTCTCTTAAATAATGCATTCTGTGTGTGTGTGTGTGTGTGTATTCTCTGCTTTTCATGTACATTACAATATTATCAGGCAGTGACCAAAGCAGATGATGAGACAGATACTTTTTATCATAGCTCTGCTTAGGAAACTAAAAGGGTACAGAACTCAAAAATGTCATGGTGCATATTGGCTGAACTCTCTGACATGGAGGTCACAGCCCAAACCCACTTTCTCTTTAAGGGGTCTGTGCATCAGTTTAAAATCTTTAATTCTGATGCTAACCCCAGGGTCCCTGGCGATGCTGCTACGGGGAGTCCACAAGCATCTAGAAGCTTCGTAGCTCTGACAGAGGAATCTGGGCACTTGGGGAATTCATACAAAACCTGTTTTCTGAAGGAATTCACCTAAGTGACAGGAGACTGTCAATTTATACCAGAAATTGAACTATTTATAAACTCAAAAAATGTATTTGAACCTAACAATGGCTTCAATAATATATGAATTAATAAAAGAAGCCTTATGAGTAAGAAGTGTTTTGTAGGCGTGTTTCAACGTGAGATCATTGAATATACAAAATAAGAGTGACCTAATATCCTCTTATTTTTTCCTTGTTTCCTTTAGAATTGTGGGTAAGGCTATTACTCCTCACAATTTGATATACTGTAGAAGCTTAGATGTCTTGGAACTTTTAAAATATAGACACTCCCTTAACCTAATTAGGCATGTGTTAAGTTAATTAGGTTATTTGTAATATCCTTTCCTTTCCAATCAACCTCAAGCCTGAAGATTTCCACTCCTTCCGTGATGTTCCTGGCATTTTCTTTACCTGTCATTTCTCTAGAGAGTGCCTGTCAGTTTTCTTCATCCTCTGTCAGAAAATGGAGCAAGCCTCCTCTCCTCTTTCTCTAATTGTGTAGTCAACATAGTCTTATAAAAGTCTGTAAACACCTTATGTCCTTGCTTTCAAACAATTACTCCATAAATTACCAAATGTTTTTGTTGCCACTCTTGGCACGGCGACTGCACTCAATAAATATTTGTCGACTGTTTCTTGATTGAGTACAAAATCCACCCTCAGCAGCTTGAGACACTGAGCAGACTTGCAGAGGGCCCGACTGCCCCTCCTGGCAGCATCAGACGATAAGGGACATAGCTTCTCTGCCGGAAGAGAATGTAGAAATGCCTGAACCCTCTCACATGTTTGTATCACCCCTTAAAGATTTTTTTTTTAATTTTTATTTATTTGACAGAACACAAGTAGGCAGAGAGGCAAGCAGAGAGAGAGGAGGAAGCAGGCTCCCTG